>NC_069504.1:687594502-687657550 GCF_027579735.1 Bombina bombina
TGCCCTATGTTGTTTCAGGTGTTTTCGCAAATCTAAACCAAATATATTGTTGTCATCTAACTGTATGGAGTCTTAAGTCACAATCTGTAACCAGTGGTCGAAGATGGCTTAAAACCTCCTAACACATGGGCAGCGTCTGACTAGGTGCAAAAAATCAGGGTTGGGAAATCTGCACTTTGTAAAAATATTATCTAGATCTTACTTCCAGACTTGGGGGTGATATATGCCCTATGAAATAATTTTATACGTGATTCTCAAAAGCTCCATGGACAAAGTAGCCTCCGTTTACTGTATTCTATTTAAAATGATATTGAAAGAGATTCTATCTGCAAGCAGCCCTGACCAATTCTGAGCCACACTATCAGTATTTTATCTCTCTCAGATCTCTAACGTATATTTATACATAGAAGAAATAGAGTGGTACCTCTATTAAACAAAGAGACCCACACATCCACTTTATTGTGTGCATCTGAGAACTTCTTCAATTGAAAGAGCCTACCCACAAAATGTTTGATCTGCAGGTATGCAAAATGATGTGATGTTAATAGTAACTGGAATGTTTAAGTTCCTCTAATGACCTAATCTCTCCCTGGTCATTTGAGATTATATGCTGTAAGGACCTGATGCCCCGATCCCTCCAGATCAAAAATGGTCTGGTAGCATAACCCACTGGAAAGTCCAGATTACCCTGAAGTGGAATAATATTAGAAAACATGTTGTTGCCGCTTAGCCATTTATACATATGTCTCCATGTCCTCAGTGGTTTGCTCAGCGATAACAAATCTTCCACAGTTTTCAGAGCCGGTCCTGCTGTCAACTGTGGCAGCATGAATAAAGACATTGGAGAGATGAAATCCTTTGTGCTTCTGCTATCTGTTTAGAGAGGCCTTACATGAAAAAACACCATTGTAGAAAACTGCTAACTCTGCTGCTATCTCATCTTTTAGGATTTTGTAAAATTCTCCCGGTACCAAAAGCTACCAAAAAAACAAAGCAAAATAGAAGTCCATTGGAAAGTCTTTTAAATCATGAAAGGCAATTTGGGGGTGTCAAGCTCTTAAAGTACCAGAGGTGACATTGAAGGCACTGTACCATGAGAGGCGAGAGGCAGTATTTTACAAAAAAGATCATGGGCTTGAGGCCCGCTCAAAG
The DNA here is from genome assembly GCF_027579735.1 of Bombina bombina. Lineage (NCBI taxonomy): Eukaryota > Metazoa > Chordata > Amphibia > Anura > Bombinatoridae > Bombina > Bombina bombina. The sequence continues at coordinate 687,595,655 of NC_069504.1, forward strand.
AACTGAACGCACTCTGCCTGTCTTCTGAGCCATGTTGCTTAATGCTGTGATGATGTTAACTTGGGATTACAACAGGGCAAATGTGATCTCTGACTCAAGAGCTGATGCCTATATGAGAACCAAGGACCTCTGTGACATCACAGTCCTCCATGGTGACACACCACCACTAGCCACACACAATGCAGGCAGAACCTAGCTGAGCTAAGCTGTCACTCTAGAGGGGACCTGTAAGCCAATACAGGACAAGTATTCTCAACCTGGGAAGACTTTGATCTTTTTTTTCTATCCCTTTGCCCACCTCACGACGCACTCTCTTACACTTGAAGCGAAGCAGGCTCTTTAAGGCTGGCCACCAGCGGCACTTTTGTCTGTACTTGGTAGATCTCTCTCTAAGGTGCATTGCCATGAGCACCCTATCAAAGTGCTATTGAGCGCCGGAAAAATCTAACCCAACTTAAAAGCTCCTCATTTCAAATGACGTGCAGGCTGGGAGTATGTAAATGAGAATGATTTAACAAAAGGTGCAAATGAGCAAACCGACCATGCAGGTAAAGCAATGAAAGCAGGGGACAAGCACACCTAATATCTGGCTGCCACGCTAAGCTGCCTTTAGATGGAGCACACTGCTGGCGAGCTTCTCCGACTGCTGCACGATGAAAACTTTGGTGGCAACTTTACCAAGGACTTGCGGCCTGTGAGATTAAGATTTTTTTTTTGATCAAGGAAGTCTAAAGCTACACAGATTCACACTTTATTCAAGGTTACAACTTAAGCAGGCTATTTGGGGTCAGAATCAACCCTCACATAACTTAAGAACATAGATTACGGGGCCAAATTATCAGGCTCCGAATGGAGCTTGATGTCCCTGTTTCTGCGCAAGTCTTCAGGCTCGCTGGAAACAGCGGTTATGAAGCAGCTGTCCGCTGCCTCTGAGGCTGCGGTCTTCAATCCAGCCAATCCTATACGATCGGGCTGATTGACACCCCTTGCTAGCGGCCGATTGGTCGTGCATCTGCAGGGGGCGGCATTGCACAAGCAGTTCACCAGAACTGCTTGTGCAATGATAAATGTCATAGAAAGAAAATAAACCTTTCAGCATAGAAGAAAACACAATTTTTTTTGTTTATTTGCTTTTTTGTGCCACTTAACCCCTTAAGGACAAGGCCATTTTTCAATTTCTTTCCCTTAAGGACCAGGGGTATTTTTACATTTCTGCGGTGTTTGTGTTTAGCTGTAATTTTCCTCTTACTCATTTACTGTACCCACACATATTATATACAGTTTTTCTCGCCATTAAACAGACTTTCTAAATATACCATTATTTTCATCATATCTTATAAATTACAACAAAAAAAAAAATATGAGGAAAAAATGGAAAAAAACTAACTTTTTCTAACTTTGACCCCCAAAATCTATTACACATCTACAACCACCAAAAAACACCCATGCTAAATAGTTTCTAAATTTTGTCCTGAGTTTAGAAATACCCAATGTTTACATGTTCTTTGCTTTTTTTGCAAGTTATAGGGCAATAAATACAAATAGCACTTTGCTATTTCCAAACCACTTTTTTTCAAATTTAGCACTAGTTACTTGGAACACTGATATCTTTCAGGAATCCCTGAATATCCCTTGACATGTATATCTTTTTTTAGAAGACATCCCAAAGTATTGATCAAGGCCCATTTTGGTATATTTCATGCCACCATTTCACCGCCAAATGCGATCAAATAAATAAAATCGTTCACTTTTTCACAAATTTTATCACAAACTTTAGGTTTCTCACTGAAATTATTTACAAACAACTTATGCAATTATGGCATAAATGGTTGTAAATGCTTCTCTGGGATCCCCTTTGTTCAGAAATATCAGACATATATGGCTTTGGCATTGCTTTTTCGTAATTAGAAGGCCGCAAAATGCCACTGCGCATCACACATGTATTATGCCCAGCAGTGCAGGGGTTAATTAGCTAGCTTGTAGGGAGCTTGCAGAGTTAATTTTAGCTTTAGTGTTGAGATCAGCATGCAAGATTAAGGACTTGTGTCCGAAACGTTGCTGATTTTTTGATCTTGGCTCAATAAAGAAAACTATTCATTGAACTTGGTGGTGCGACTACTAACATAGAAACATAGAAACATAGATATTGACGGCAGATAAGAGCCATAGGCCCAGCAAGTCTGCCCCACCTTACCTAACAGTATAAACTTATCTAGTTCGTAGGATAGCCCTATGCTTGTCCCATGCATTTTTAAAGTCCCCCACAGTGTTTGTTGCTACTACCTCTTGAGGAAGTTTATTCCATAAATCAATCACTCTTTCTGTAAAGAAGTGCTTCCTCAAATTACTCCTGAATCTACTACCCTTTAGCTTGAGCTCATGACCCCTTGTTCTTGAATTTTCCATTTTATGTAAAATACCCACAGCCTCAGTTTTACTAAACCCTTTAATGTACTTGAAAGTTGCTATCATATCACCTCTTTCCCTTCTCTCCTCTAAGCTATACATATTTAGGTCATTGAGCCTATCCTGGTAAGTTTTATTTTTTAGACTATCTCTTGTTACATTTACTGGGGGTATTTTGCAGTGCCCCTGTGATTGCACACCTTGGATCCCAGGTGCTGGACTTTGAGAACTTTTCACTAGAAGGCCGCAAAATGCCACTGCGCATCACACATGTATTATGCCCAGCAGTGCAGGGGTTAATTAGCTAGCTTGTAGGGAGCTTGCAGAGTTAATTTTAGCTTTAGTGTTGAGATCAGCCTCCCACCTGACACATCACACCCCCTGATCCCTCCCAAACAGCTCTCTTCCCTCCCCCACCCCACAATTGTACCCGCCATCTTAAGTACTGGCAGAAAATCTGCCAGTACTAAAATAAAAAGGTATCTCTTTTTTTTCCTTTTTTTTAACCATATTTACATATGCTGCTGTGTAGAGTCCCCCCCTTAGCCCCCAACCTCCCTGATCCCCCCCAAACAGCTCTCTAACCCTCCCCCTCTACCTTATTTGGTGCCATATTGGGTACTGACAGCTGTCTGCCAGTACCCAGTTTATACAAAAATATATATATATATATTTTTTTTGCTGTAGTGTAGCTTCCCCCCCAAAAAGACCATCCCCCCTCCCAGATCCCTTCGCAACTTTTTAACCCATTCCCTCCCCCCTTTCTCCCACTTAGAAGTTTTTTTTCTGTAGTGCAGCGGTTCCCACCCGCTCCCTCCCCGTGCACGCGCCCGCCCGCCACCTCCCGTGCACGCGCGTGTCCGTGCGTGCCCCCGATGGCAACGCCCCTGACGGCCACCCCCCGATCCCGCCCCCCTCTTAATCATAAGAGCCATCGATGGCCGCCCACCCGCCTCCCACTTTTGCTCTCACCCACCAATGATTTTCAGCCATCGATGTCCGGTGCAGAGAGGGCCACAGAGTGGCTCTCTCTGCACCGGAGGGGTAAGAAGTGTTATTGCAGGATGCCTCGATATCGAGGCATCACTACAATAACCAGAAAGCAGCTGGAAGCGATCAGGATCGCTTCCAGCCGCTTTAAACCCCAATGTCGTACAGGGTACGTCTCTGGTCTTTAAAGACCAGCTTGTGCAAGACGTACCCTGTACGATATGAGTTGTTAAAGGGTTAAAAGGGACGTGCAATTCCTGGAATGCTTTGTTGAAAGGTTGACAATGCACAACTGGGAGCTAGCTGAACACAGGTGGTGAGCCAACGACAAGATGCACACAGGTCCAGTCACTGCATCTAGCGAGCCAACAACATGAGGCACACAGTGCAGCCTCTACAGGTTAGCCAATGACGAAAGGCACACACCTCCAGTTGCTACAGCCAGTGAGCCAACGGCAAGGGGCACACATGTCCAGTCTCTGATCAGCAGCTTGCTCCCAGGGGTGCATTGCTGTTTCAAAGCCTACCTAGGTATGCTTTTCAACAAAAGCTACCAAAAGAACAAAGCAAAATAGATAGACGTCCATTGGAAAGTTTTTTAAATGGTATGCTCTATCCTAATCATAAAAGATAATTTGGGGGTTGCAAGCTCTTAAAGTACCAGAGGTGCCATTGATGGCACTGTACCACGACAGGGGAGAGGCAGGACTGTGCAAAAAAAGATCATGGGCTTGAGGCCCGCTAACAGAACGGAACGCACTCTGCCTGTCTTCTGAGCCATGTTGCTTAATGCTGTGATGATGTTAACTTGGGACTACAACAGGGCAAATGTGATCTCTGACTCAAGAGCTGATGCTTATGAGAACCAAGGACCTCTGTGACATCACAGTCCTCCCTGGTGACACACCACCACTAGCCACAAACAATGCAGTCATAGCCTAGGTGAGTTAAAGTGTCTATGCTACGCAAATGTGTGTCGCCCCACCCCCCTTTGACTGCAACACATGTAGCAAGTAAACTCTTAAAAAATGTCATAGAAAAAAAATAAACCTTTTGGCATAGAAGAAAACACAAGTTTCTCTTGTTAAGTGTATCCAGTCCACGGATCATCCATTACTTATGGAATATATTCTCCTTCCCAACAGGAAGCTGCAAGAGTCCACCCACAGCAAAGCTGCTATATAGCTCCTCCCCTAACTGCCATATTCAGTCATTCTCTTGCAAGCCTCAACATAGATAGGAGGTTGTGAGAGTCTGTGGTGCTTTCTACTTAGTTTATTCTTCAATCAAAAGTTTGTTATTTTTAAATGGCACCGGAGTGTGCTGTTTATCTCAGGCAGTATTTGGAAGAAGAATCTGCCTGCGTTTTTCTATGATCTTAGCAGACGTAACTAAGATCCATTTGCTGTTCTCACAAATTCTGAGGAGTGAGGTACTTCAGAGGGGGAATGGCGTGCAGGTTTTCCTGCAGATAAGGTATGTGCAGTAAAATATTTTTCTAGGAATGGAATTGACTAAGAAAATACTGCTGATACCGAAGTAATGTAAGTAAAGCCTTAAATGCAGCGATAGCGACTGGTATCAGGCTTATTAATAGAGATACATACTCTTATAAAAATGTGTTTTAAAACGTTTGCTGGCATGTTTAATTGTTTTTTAACGTACATTGGTGATAACACTGTAATGTTGGTATAGCCTTAAATGCAGTAAAAGCGACTGGTATCAGGCTTATTAATAGAGATACATACTCTTGTAAAAATGTGTTTTAAAACGTTTGCTGGCATGTTTAATTGTTTTTTAACATATGTTTGGTGATAAAACTTATTGGGGCCTAAGTTTTTTCCACATGGCTGGCTTAAATTTTGCATAGAAACAGTTAACTGAAGCTTCCCACTGTTGGCTGTGGCAGTTTGTTGTGTCTGTTTTTAAAAACGTCTATGTCGTTTTTTTTTTTATCTGTTTTTTGCATTAAGGGGTTAATCATCCATTTGCAAGTGGGTGCAATGCTCTGTTACCTTATTACATGTACTGTAAAAATTTCGTTTGTTTTACTGCCTTTTTTTCACTGTTTTTCAAATTTTGACAAAATTTGTTTCTTTTAAAGGCACAGTAACATTTTATATATTTGCTTGTTAACTTGATTTAAAGGGTTTTCCAAGCTTACTAGTCTCATTATTAGTCTGTTCTAACATGTCTAACATAGAGGAAGCTCTGTGTTCATTATGTTTTAAAGCCATGGTGGAACCCCATCTTAGAATGTGTACCAGATGTACTGATTTCATGTTAAACAATAAAGATCATTTTTTGTCTTTAAAAACATTATCACCAGAGGATTCTGTCGTGGGGGTAGTTATGCCGACTAACTCTCCCCACGTGTCAGACCTTTTGACTCCCGCTTTAGGGACTCACGCTCAAATGGCGCCAAGTACATCAAGGGCACCCATAGCGTTTCTTTTACCAGGGGATTCTGTCGAGGGGAAAGTTATGCCGACTAACTCTCCCCACGTGTCAGACCCTTCGACTCCCGCTTCAGGGACTCACGCTCAAATGGCGCCAAGTACATCAAGGGCGCCCATAGCGTTTATTTTACAAGACATGGCAAAGGTGGTGAATAATATTCTGGCAGCAGTATTAGTCAGACTACATGAAATTAAAGGAAAGCAGTTAGCTCTGGGGGTAGATACAGAGCATACAGACGCTTTAAGAACCATGTATGATACTACCTCACAATATGCTTAGTCTGTGGGTGATTTTTTTTGACTCAGGGAAGATGATTTAACCTGATTCTGATATTTCTACATTTAAAATTTATGCTTGAGAACCTCCACTTGTTGCTCAGGGAGGCTTTGGCTGCTCTGAATGAATGTGTACAATCGCAGGGCCAGAGAAATTGTGTAGACTGGATAAATAATATGCAGTGCCGGTGTGTACTGATGTTTTTCCAATACCTAAAGAGGTTTACTAAAAATTTTTTAATAAGGAATGGGATAGACCAGGTGTGCCGTTCTCTTCCCCTCCTATTTTTTAGAAGAATGTTTTCTAATAGTTACCACCACACGGGACTTCTGGCAGACAGTTCCTAAGGTGGAGAGAAGAGTTTCTACTCTAGCTAAGCGTACCACTACCTCTGACGAGGACAGTTGTGCTTTTTAGATCCAATGGATAAAAAATGTTTATTCAGCAGGGTTTTATCCTGCAGCCCCTTGCATACATTGCTTCCGTCACTGCTGCTGCGGCGTTCTGGGTTGAGTCTTTTGATGAGGCTTTACAGTTACGCGACTCCATTGGATGAATATATTTGACAAGCTTATGCTAGCCAATTCCTTTGTTTTCTGATGCCTTGTTCATTTGACTAGACTAACGGCTAAGAATTCTGTTTTTTACTATACTGGCGCGCAGAGCGCTATGGCTTATATCATGGTCAGCTGTCGTGACTTTAATAAATAAGCTACTTAACTTCCCTTCAAGGGGCAGACCCTATTCGGGCCTGGTTTGAAGGAGATTATTGCTTATATCACTGGAGGAAAAGGTCATACCCTTCCTCAGGATAGGTCCAAATCAGGGGCCAAAAAAAAAAAAAAAAAAAAAAAAAAATCTAATTTTTGTGCCTTTTAAAAACTTCAGGGCAGGTGTGGCATCCTCTTCCTCTAAGGCAAAACAAGAGGGAATTTTTGCTCAGTCCAAGGCGGTCTGGAGACAATCGGACCTGGAACAAAGATAAGCAGGCCAAGGAGCCTGCTGCTGCCTCTAAGGCAGCATGAAGGAACGGACCCCTATCCGGTAATGGATCCTATAGGGGGCAGACTTTCATTCTTCGCCCAGACGTGGGCAAGAGATGCCCAGGATCCCTAGGCATTGGAATTTATATCCCAGAGATATCTTCTGGATTTCAAAGATTCCCCCCCAAAAAAGGGGAGATTTCGCCTTTCACAATTATCTGCAAACCAGATAAAGAAGGAGGCATTCTTACATTGTGTACGAGATCCATCCAGTTCCAAGAGAGGAACAGGGACAGAGTTTTTACTCAAATCTGTTTGTGGTTCCCAAGGAGAGGGAACCTTCAGACCTATTTTGGATCTAAAGATCTTAAACAAATTCCTCAGAATTCCGTCATTTAAGATGGAAACTATTCGTACCATCTTAACTATGATCCAGGAGAGTCAATAGAGGACTACAATGGATTTGAAGGATGCTTATCCTCATATTGTGATGCATAAAGATCACCATCGTTTTTCAAGTTTGCCTTTCTAGACAGGCATTACCAGTTTGTAGCTCTTTCCTTTGGGATATCTACAGCCCCAAGAATCTTTATGGAGGTTCTGGGGTCGCTTTGGCGGTCCTTAGACCGCGGGGCATAGAAGTGGCCCCTTATTTAGACGACATCCTGATACAGGCGTCAAACATCCAAATTGCCCAGTCTCATACGGACGTAGTACTGGCATTTCTGAGATCACATGGGTGGAAAGTGAACAAGGAAAGAGTTCTCTATCCCCAATCTCAAGGGTTTCCCTCCTAGGGACTCTGATAGATTCTGTAGAAATGAAAATTTACCTGACGGAGTCCAGGTTGTCAAAGTTTCTAAATTTCTGCCGTGTTTTTTCATCCCATCCGCGCCCTTCGGTGGCTCAGTACATGAATGAAATCGGCTTAATGGTAGCGGCAAGGGACATAGTACCGTTTGCACGTCTACATTTCAGACCGCTGCAACTATGCATGCTCAGTCAGAGGAACGGGGATTACACAGATTTGTCCCCCTGTTAAACCTGGACCAAGAGACCAGAGATTCTCTTCTCTGGTGACTATGTCGGGTCCATCTGTCCAAGGGTATGACCTTCCGCAGGTCAGATGGGACAATTGTTACAATAGATGCCAGCCTTTTAGGTTGGGATGCAGTCTGGAACTCCCTGAAGGCTCAGGGATAGTGGACTTAGGAGGAGATCCTCCTTCTAATAAATATTCTGGAACTGGGAGTGATATTCCATGCTCTTCAGACTGTGGCTTACATCAGCCATCAAGGGGGAACAGAAGTTCAATAGCGATGTTAGAAGTCTTACAATAATTAACTGGACAGAGACTCTCTCTTGTCTATCAGCTATCCATATCCCAGGTGTTGAGAACTGGGAGGTGGATTTTCTAAGTCGTCAGACTTTTCTTCCGGGGGAGTGGGATTTCCTCCGGAGGTCAAGACCAAGCAGGAGAGGGCTTTGGTGTTTTTGACAGCGCCTGCGTAGCCACGCAGGACCTGGTATGCAGATCTGGTGGACATGTCATCCTTTCCATCACGGTCTCTGCTTCTGAGACGGGTCCCTCTACCTCAGGGTCCTTTCAACCATCTAAATAGAATAAATCTGAGATGGACTGCCTGGAGACTGAACGCTTGATGTTATCAAAGCATGGCTTCTCCGAGTCAGTCATTGATACCTTAATACAGACATGAAAGCCTGTCTCTAGGAAAATTGAACATAGATATGGTGTAAATATCTGATTGTTATGAATCCAAGGGTTACTCATGGAGTAAAGTCTGGATTCCCAGGATATTATCTTTTCTCCAAGATGTTTTTGAGAAAAGGGTTGTCAGCTAATTCCTTAAAAGGGGACAGATTTTTACTCTGTCTATTTTTTTGCACAAGCATCTGGCAGGTATTCTAGACGTTCAGGCATTTGGTCAGGCTTTGGTTAGATCCAAGCCTGTGTTTAAAACTGTTGCTCCGCCATGGAGCTTAAACCTGATTCTTAAGGTTCTTCAAGAAGTTCCGTTTGAACCTTTTTTGTTCCATAGATATCAATCTTTATCTTGGAAAGTTCCTTTTGGGTAGCTAATTCCTCGACTCGTAGAGTCTCCAAGTTATCTGTGTTACAATGTGATTCTCCTTATCTGGTCCTTCGTACGGATAAGGTAGTCCTGCGTACCAACCTGGGTTTTTTCCTAAGGTGGTATCTAACAAGTACATCACTCAAGAGATAGTTGTTCCATGCTTGTATCCTAATCCTTCCTCAAAGAAGGGACGTCTATTACACAATATTGGACGTGGTTTGTGCTTTAAAGTTTTACTTACAAGCTACTACAGTTTTCATCAAACGTTCACCTTGTTTGTTGTCTATTCTGGACAGAGGAGAGGTCAAAAGACTTCAGCAGCCTCTTTGTCTTTTTGGTTAAAAAGCATAATTAATTTAGCTTATGAGACTGCTGGACAGCAGCCTCCTGAAGGGATTACAGCTCATTCTACTAGAGCTGTGGTTTTCACTTGGGCCTTTTTTAAATGTGGCTTCTGTTGAACAGATTTACAAGACGGAGTCTTGGTCTGCGCTTCATACTTTTCAAATTTAACAAATTTGATACCTTGCTTCTTCGGAGGCTATTTTTGGGAGAAAGGGTTTTTTACAGGCAGTGGTAACTTCCGTTTAAGTACCTGCCTTGTCCCTCCCATCATCCGTGTACTTTAGCTTTGGTATTGGTATTCCATAAGTAATGGATGATCCGTGGACTGGATACACTTAACAAGAGAAAACATAATTTATGCTTACCTGATAAATTTATTTCTCTTGTAGTGTATCCAGTCCACGGCCCGCCCTGTCACTTTAAGGCAGGTAATGTTTTCATTTGAACTACAGTCACCACTGCACCCTATGGTTTTTCCTTTCTCTGCATGTTTTCGGTCGAATGACTGAATATGGCAGTTAGGGGAGGAGCTATATAGCAGCTTTGCTGTGGGTGGACTCTTGCAGCTTCCTGTTGGGAAGGAGAATATATTCCATAAGTAATGGATGATCCGTGGACTGGATACACTACAAGAGAAATAAATTTATCAGGTAAGCATAAATTATGTTTTTTTTGATTGTGTGTTTTTTTGTCCCCACTTAAAGGGACGTGCAAGCCTAAATTTTTCTTTTATGATTCAGATAGGGCATACAGTTTTTAGCCACTTGTTCATTCACTTGTACTATCAAACTTGTTTCATTTTCTTGGTATCATTTTTTGAAAGGTAGGCAATGCACAACTGGGAGCTAGTTGAACACAGGAGGTGAGCCCATGACACAGGTCCAGTCACTGCGTCCGACAATTATATTAACTTGGGACTACAACAGGGTAAATGTGATCTCTTACTAAAAAGCTGATGCCTATATGAGATTCAAGGATCCCCTTGACATTACAGTCCTTCATGGTGACACACCACCACTAGCCTCAATGAATGCAAGCAGGGCCTAGGTTAACTGAGCTGTCCCTCTAGAGAGGACTTCTTAACCAATATGGGACAACTCTTCTTAACCTGGGAAGATTTTGATCTTTTTGTCTCTTTGCCCACCTTATGATGCACTCTTTTACATTTAAAGGCTGACCACCAGTGACACTTTTCATTGTACTTGGCAGATCTCCCTTGGAGGTGCTTTACCATAAGCACCCTATCAAAGTGCCATGGAGCAGAGGAAAAACGTAGCCAAAAATAAAAGCCCCTCATTTCAAATCAAGCACAGGCTTGGAGTATGTAAATGAGACTGATTTAATGGAAGGTGCAGATGATCCCATCTGCCAGGCGGATAAAGCAATAAAAGCAAGTGACAAGATGCCTTTAAATAGTAACATAGTAGATGAGGTTGAAAAAAGACTGAAGTCCATCGAGTTCAAACTATACAAACCTAATATACAGTTTTTGTACCACGACAGGGGAGAGGCAGGACAGTGCAAAAAAAGATCATGGGCTTGAGGCCCGCTAACAGAACGGAACACACTCTGCCTGTCTTCTGAGCCATGTTGCTTAATGCTGTGATGATGTTAACTTGGGACTACAACAGGGCAAATGTGATCTCTGACTCAAGAGCTGATGCTTATGAGAACCAAGGACCTCTGTGACATCACAGTCCTCCCTGGTGACACACCACCACTAGCCACAAACAATGCAGTCATAGCCTAGGTGAGCTAAAGTGTCTATGCTACGCAAATGTGTGTCGCCCCCCCCCCCCCCCCCTTTGACTGCAACACACGTAGCAAGTAAACTCTTAAAAAATGTCATAGAAAAAAAATAAACCTTTTGGCATAGAAGAAAACACAAGTTTTTTTGATTGTGTGTTTTTTTGTCCCCACTTAAAGGGACGTGCAAGCCTAAATTTTTCTTTTATGATTCAGATAGGGCATACAGTTTTTAGCCACTTGTTCATTCACTTGTACTATCAAACTTGTTTCATTTTCTTGGTATCATTTTTTGAAAGGTAGGCAATGCACAACTGGGAGCTAGTTGAACACAGGAGGTGAGCCCATGACACAGGTCCAGTCACTGCGTCCGACGATTATATTAACTTGGGACTACAACAGGGTAAATGTGATCTCTTACTAAAAAGCTGATGCCTATATGAGAGTCAAGGATCCCCTTGACATTACAGTCCTTCATGGTGACACACCACCACTAGCCTCAATGAATGCAAGCAGGGCCTAGGTTAACTGAGCTGTCCCTCTAGAGAGGACTTCTTAACCAATACGGGACAACTCTTCTTAACCTGGGAAGATTTTGATCTTTTTGTCTCTTTGCCCACCTTATGATGCACTCTTTTACATTTAAAGGCTGACCACCAGTGACACTTTTCATTGTACTTGGCAGATCTCCCTTGGAGGTGCTTTACCATAAGCACCCTATCAAAGTGCCATGGAGCAGAGGAAAAACGTAGCCAAAAATAAAAGCCCCTCATTTCAAATCAAGCACAGGCTTGGAGTATGTAAATGAGACTGATTTAACGGAAGGTGCAGATGATCCCATCTGCCAGGCAGATAAAGCAATAAAAGCAAGTGACAAGCTGCCTTTAAATAGTAACATAGTAGATGAGGTTGAAAAAAGACTGAAGTCCATCGAGTTCAAACTATACAAACCTAATATACAGTTTTTGGGTGGACACTAAGCGCCTAATGCTAAAGGGACCCTTGGCTCTAATAAATTGACCCCTAGCGGTCAGGAAAGTGGATAATCAGAGAGAAAATTATTAAAGCGCCAAAAGGACAAAGGCTGGGTCTAAGTGAAAATATATCATTTATTACAATAAATATAGAAAACAATTAAAATATATCTAGAGTACATAAAAAATATATATATCATGGATCCAAGATTTAACAATAAGTTAAACAATAAATAAAAGCAATAAGTAAAAACAGATGTAACCAAAACTTGATTAGATCAGTATTTTGAATGGTTTGGAAATCTGATATGTTGTGAGCAAATGGTACAATCTATGTTTCTTAATGAGTGGCTGTCTAAATGTGTCGACAGTGCTAAGGAAGGTAGATTGAATGTTGTTTGATTGAGTGTGGGTGCTCTTTTAACAAATCGGTGTGAAAAAATAAAGTTGAAAAGATGGTGCAAACAAAAGTTAACAAAGAACAGTGTAAACCAACGATGTAAACACAACCAGCAATCGTTAAAATTGTGTAGTGTTAGTGTACAATTAAGGTGATTCAAGTGTTAGAACATAATGGCAAACTCCAAAAAGCCATATAAAAATATAAAATATATAAAAATATAAAAAATCCTGAAAAAAAGTCCTGAAAAAAGTGAACAGTCAAACAACAATGGAGAATGTCAGATTGGAAAAATGAAAAAATGAAAAAATGAAAAAATGTACTTGTATGTCCCAAACAGATGTAGTGGTATTCCTCCCAGTGTTATTTCTCCCAAGTGTGAGATGTAGATAGGACTCCTAAGTGATGACCCAATCGGTCAGTTCAGTGTTCTGCCATATTGATCCTTTCTGTCAAAGAAACAAGAACAATAATAGTGCAGACGTTTTACAAAATAGCTCCCTATCAGAGTATCACTTACCAGTCGACGCGTTTTTTCAGGATTTTTTATATTTTTATATTTTTATATATTTTATATTTTTATATGGCTTTTTGGAGTTTGCCATTATGTTCTAACACTTGAATCACCTTAATTGTACACTAACACTACACAATTTTAACGATTGCTGGTTGTGTTTACATCGTTGGTTTACACTGTTCTTTGTTAACTTTTGTTTGCACCATCTTTTCAACTTTATTTTTTCACACCGATTTGTTAAAAGAGCACCCACACTCAATCAAACAACATTCAATCTACCTTCCTTAGCAGTGTCGACACATTTAGACAGCCACTCATTAAGAAACATAGATTGTACCATTTGCTCACAACATATCAGATTTCCAAACCATTCAAAATACTGATCTAATCAAGTTTTGGTTACATCTGTTTTTACTTATTGCTTTTATTTATTGTTTAACTTATTGTTAAATCTAGGATCCAGGATATATATATTTTTTATGTACTCTAGATATATTTTAATTGTTTTCTATATTTATTGTAATAAATGATATATTTTCACTTAGACCCAGCCTTTGTCCTTTTGGCGCTTTAATAATTTTCTCTCTGATTATACAAACCTAATATACTAACAAAAAAGTTCCAGTTGAGCTTAAATTAATCCCATTACAAGGGTGACCCATTTAACACAAGCAATCATATCCCTGAATTCTGTTCTAGCCAGAAATGTATTTAAACCATTTTTAAATATACCTAATGTATTAGCATTCACTACCTTCTTTGATAGTGAGTTTAACAATTTTATTGCTCTTACAGTGAAAAAACGTTTCTATTGCAGGAGATTAAGTCTCCTTTTCTCCAGCTTTAAATTGTGTCCTGTTGTCGCAAACAAATTTCTTGGAATAAACAGAGCTTCTCTGTATTTGGGCCTTGAACATATTTATATAAAGTAATTATGTCACCTCTCAAGCGCCTTTCTTTTCTAGAGAAAACAGACCAAGTTTGACTAGGCTCTCATCATCGCTTAAATCCTCCATTTGTATTAATAGCTTTGTGGCCCTTCTCTGAACTCTTTCTAAGTTTGCAATGTCTTTTTTGAGATCGGTCCCTAAAACTGCACTCCATATTTAAGGTTTTTCCCGTAATGTCATATTCAATTTGCCTGCCCATTCTTCTAACTTTTGCAGATCCCCTTGAGAAGCAAGTTCATCCTGCTCTGATCTAATGACCTTGCACAACTTTGTATCATCTGCAAAAATAGAGATGTTGCTATTTAATCCTTGCTCCAAGTCATTAATAAATATATTAAAAAGAACAGGGCCCAGTACTGATTCCTGGGGGACTCCACTGATTACCTTTGTTTAATCTGAGTATGAACTGTTTACTACTACACGTCTTTCATCCAGTTATTAATCCATGAGCTAACATTTTCAGATATTCCCTGTCCCTTCATTTTGTACATTAATCTATCATATGGCACTGTTTCAAATGCCTTTGCAAAATCCAAGAATATCACATCAACTGATTACCGTTTATCTATATTCATACTTACTTTCTCATAAAATCAAATTAGATTAGTTTGACATGATCTATTTCTAAAACCATGCTGATTTGAACTCATAATCTTATTAACACAAATATACTCATCAATATAATCCCTTATAATCCCTTCAAGTATCTTTCCCACTATTGATGTCAAACTAACAGGTCTATAGCTTCCTGGATCAGCCCTGCTTCCCTTTTCAAAGAGTGGCACCACATTAGTTTTACACCAGTCCTGTGGATAATGAGTCTTGAAAATTTAAGAGTAGAGACTTTTTTATAACAGTGCTTAGTTCCCATAAAACCCTTCGGTATATTCCATTTGGGCCTGGAGTTTTATTTACCTTAATAGTATCCATTTTTTTCCTGATATCCTCTAGAGATAGCCCAGTTAATGATATGGGCTTATATGTTCTAGTTTGTTTTAAAGGATCCCCCATTCTTTTGTATACTGAAGAAAATAATTTGTTTAGTACCTCAGCCCTCTCCCTGTCACAGTTATTCATGCTACCCTTCACACATATTAATGTCCTTAATATTTCCTTCTTAGAATTTTTGCCATTTATGTACTTAAAAAAACTTTTAGGGTTTGACTTATAGTCCTTTGCATTTAATCTTTCATTTTTAATTTGGGCTAATTTGATTGCTTTTTTGCATGCTTTATTATATTCCTTATATATTTGGTATGTTAAGTATGTACTATTTTCTTTGAATAATTTAAATGTCCTATGTTTTTTCCTAATTTCTATTAACACATTTGTTTTTTAAATCACATTTTATTGAGGTTTTTAGCAATGTCAAAACAAACATTCAAGAAACATAAACAACAGTATCTTTTAGGTAAAACTGGTTGCACAATAAGCTGTACTATGTTGAAGGTACAAGGAAAAAGATAATTATTATCCTATAAACAATAGTGACCTATAAGGCTGAAATGTCTTTGCAATATGAGGTCCTCCCACTGGTCAGGAGGGTCATTCATGGACCTAACCTCATTTGTCAATGCTATGTTCGGGAGACTAGTAATACTGAAAGGCCTCTTTTGGGCCTAGTGAGAGGATAATGATACAAGAGCTATACAATGTGAAAATGATAATAGTAAGATCTAACATTAACTATATAATGGTACAATATTATATAGGGCTTTTGAGCTTGATGAGAAAATTATAGGAGCTGTATACTGTGTTAATTATAATAGTTATCATTAATTATATGGTTCTGAAATCTCCAATTTAAGATATAACATTATACTTGTGCAACCATCAACATCAAGGTTAGATATTAAATAAGAACCTCTAGAACATGAGAGGTATAGCTGAAACCTCTATTTTTCCCCATAGAATTCCCCTGCTAAATAGGAGGTCACTCTTGGACCTCAAGATTATCACATTGCTTATATATAAGGGGTCTAGCGACCTGATATAATTAATTGTTATTACATAGAACATTAAGGAAAGTTACACAATAGTTTAGGAGGAGAGCCCTGGTAATTTAAGACTTAAGATACCTTTGATGGGGCATTCAAATATTAGCAAGTTCTGGACCTAAGTGTATGCATAAGCCCAGCCCTTAAAAATGTAGCAATAATTATGGCTAACGATAAAACAGGTATTGTATTGAAGAGTAATAACAGTAATTTGAACAGCTATAACAATATTCATGTCCTGGTTTGTTACCCCTTATATTCTATATTGTAGCTGACAGAAAAACAATAACTATTTGTCCCACTTCCAAATTATTCTTCAAAGTATGTTCAGGTCTTAACCTTTAGGCATAAGAAATTATGCTTTAAAAATATATGTTCATATATAATAAAGGAATCCAGACCCACAGCATATGAAGCAGAAAACACTCGGGCTGTGCTCGGCATCATGACATCTAGTCTAGTTCACTTCTATTCTGCGGAACACTCCATCTCCGCTTGAAGGCCTCCAGCTCAAGTGTCCACTCCACCTGTCACCACAGCTTAACGCTCAAAATTAGTGGAGGAAGGGAAGCTGAACAAGGCGGCACAAACCTAGTTAGCTGAGCTCATCACAGCACGTATTAGCTACCGGATCTAGGTGATCATCATTCTCCAGAATAATAACACTTCCTGTTTATGGGGGTTGCTGCCAGCACAGCTCCGTCTCCTCCATGTCCTCCAGCAGCGTAATCTTAGGTATGTCACCAAGGACCTAGTCATTATCTATACCTTCCAACGAAGTGTGGGAAACATCCTTTGCTGCACCGGGAAGGCCTGGGAGGCACACATCTGCAATGGTCCTCTTGAGGCTCTCAAAACAGATCTGGATCAAGTCTTCAAGAGCCTTAAGTGAGCTAAATTTGCCATCTGTCATAGCAAAGGGTTCTCCTTCTCTGTGGTTCATAAGGGAAATGCAGCAGTATAGTTTAACTTACTTAACCTCGGAACCCAAAGGGGGGGGTGTTGTTAGTCGTCAGCGTAGGCCACCACCTCAACCTCCAATTGTCTGATTCAGAGTTTCTATCTAGGCAACTCGGGAAAGTTATTAGTATTAACAGATCAGTAATACTTCTGATATGAATCTCCAGCTTTTGATAGTGTAGATGTCTGAAAGATCAGTGGATAACTGGTGGATTATCAATCTGAAACCTGGAGCTCTTGATTTCTGTGACCAGTCATGCCCGATGCTCGGACACGCCCCCCTCTTAAAACATTTTTATTTAGCCACAAACGATTTACATAAAAAATTGAATTTGGCTTTCTAAAATTAAAAGTCTTAGTTAAACCTTAAAGACACTGCTTATGGAAAGCAATTTCAAATGAGACTAAGTTATGATCACTGTTAACCAAATGTTCTTTGACTTCTGTTTGATATTATATCTGTATTGTCTGACAGCACTAAATCCAATATACCTAGTTGGCTCCATAAGAGAGTTTAAAAATCTATCTCGCTTAGCTGAATTACTAGTTTCATTTGTCTAGGTTATGTTGGGGAAGTTAAAATATCCCATAATTTGAGCACTGTTATTAGCAGCCTTTCCTATTTGCATTAGTAGTTGGGTCTCCTCCATGTCACTAATGTTAGGGGGCTTGTAGCATATTCCTAGTAATAATTTTTTAGGATTTTTCCCCCATTCCTTATTTCAACCCACAGAGTCGCTACAGGGCCGGTGCTAGGATTTTAGGCTACACAGGCGAATATATAGTTTGCTGCCCCCCCCCCCAAAAAAAAGACAAAACTTCCTTGTACAGCCTCTTCACAAAATGTTATAGGGATGTGGTAAAACAGACACAGATAACTATTTTATCAATTATTTTTAAATGATATAGATCCCATTACCCCCAAAAAATCCTTGTCTGTTAAAAAATTGAGTGTATAAGTGTGCACATACCTATATGTGCACACTAACACAGACGGGCATACACAAATATGAAAGCATGCATGTTCTGTCCATATTTTCATATGTACATCTTTAATTGCTATTTTAGTTCTTGTGTTCCCTCTAGTGTTATGTTTTATTATTGTATTTAATTCAATGTATATTCTCTGTTCTACCTCTAACCTTTTGAGATCACTTCCTGCCTCCATTTTAGTTTCATTTTGTTTTGTGTAAAGTTTGCTAGAACTTTCTGCTAATATCTTTGAATAGACAAAAAAATTTCCTGGCCTTACCACTTCTGAAACCTCAGAATTATTTCTCCTGCAACAATAAAGCATGAAGGATTCACAAATCTCTGCTGTGGAATTTGTCTGAATTAAGCTACTGCTGGATTCTACTAACTGTAAGTAGGATTGCATGTCTAAACTTTCCATCAGAAGGCAGTCATCTTGCAAACAGTAGATGAAGTCAGAATAGTAAAAAGAATACCTTCAGAGTTATTAATCTTCAATAGAAAGACTCATGTTTGTGAAACTGAACACAGCTCAGTGTGTAACTAAAGGACTTTATTTAAACGAAAAGCTACATGACTTGCTGAACGCAGCTCAGTAAATGTTTCTGCATTTAACAAGGAAGTCTTCATTAAGCATTTGCACTGTCTCACACAAGATAATTTGCTGCTGAGAAGTGTATAGTGAACTTTATAAATTGTCAGTTTTCTTCAAAGAAATGTATTACTGCAGTTAAAATTATATATAATCTAGGTAATCAAAATGTCTGAAAAGGAACTTGCAAGACAAGCTACTGTAACACGAGAAAGAGCAGAGCATTAGACCACAGAGTACAATAAAACCCACTGAGAAAGTCATATAAAGTTATCAAGTTGAGAAAGATGAATTAGTGGATGCATTGGATGAAATGTGGGAGAAGGTTAGAAAATGTTTGTCTTTAGCTAATGAAACTCCTAATGACAGAGAACAGTTAAGCAAGATTGCTGACAGACTTAATGCTTGTTATGAAAATTATGAAAGGTTGTCATGCAGATATTTTAATCTGCTATAAAAAACTAATGTTGAGGAAACTGTGCAAATTCAAACCCAGTTTAATGAATCTAATCTACAGCGCAAGAAGTTAGTGCAAAGAATATTCGCAACAGTTGAAAGCAGGATTGCAGACTTGCTAGAATCCAGATCACTGCATGCTGCTTCAACAATTCGCTCTGCTAAATCTAGAAGTACTACTTCATCTATAAGCTCAGCCATTATCAAACCACATGCAGAAGCAGAAGCTGCAATGGTGCGCGCCTCTTTTAGCAAAAAAGAAACAACACTGAAAATGGAGGCAGCAAAACAGGAGAAAGAAAAAGAATTAGAAGCAGCAAAATGGGAAAAGGAAAAAGAATTAGAAGTAGTGAAAAAAGAAATAGATTTAGAAATACTGCAAAAAAGTAGCTGTCGCCATGGCAAGATTAAAGGTACTTAGCCAATACAGCAGAACTCCTAGAATATTCTATCAGTCTGGTGGCATCAGACTACCCAGAGAAGCGAACATGTGATTATGTTCTTAACCAGAGTGGAAAACACTACAACTCCGTTGAGGAGGAGGAAGGAGGCAATGCTCATAAAGACAGAGGTTGGAATGACGTGCACCCTACCACAAATTATATATATCTCAATAGTGATCCAATTGCTCCAGCCAGAACGGATGCAATTCAGCGGATAAGCAGCTCAGGTGTCAATGCACAAATCACACAACCTCTTGTAAACAAGCAAGTATGGGGCCCATCACATTCACTTCCATTAAGATCAGTGAAAGAAAAAAGGCTTCAGCTGCATTAAATGTATCAGCGAATCCATACTATCCCTCAGCATTCAATTCCTATTACCCAAGTGATCTTCAGGCACCTCCAGTAACAAAGACTGAGGCCTAGATTTAGAGTTTGGCGGTAGCCGTGAA
This sequence comes from Bombina bombina, assembly GCF_027579735.1. NCBI lineage: Eukaryota > Metazoa > Chordata > Amphibia > Anura > Bombinatoridae > Bombina > Bombina bombina. The sequence continues at coordinate 687,615,670 of NC_069504.1, forward strand.
AACCGGCGTTAGAGGCTCCTAACGCTGGTTTTAGGCTACCGCCGGTATTTGGAGTCAGTCAGGAAAGGGTCTAACGCTCACTTTCCAGCCGTGACTTTTCCATACCGCAGATCCCCTTACGTCAATTGCGTATCCTATCTTTTCAATGGGATCTTTCTAACTCCGGTATTTAGAGTCGTGTCTGAAGTGAGCGTTAGAATTCTAACGACAAAACTCCAGACGCAGAAAAAAGTCAGTAGTTAAGAGCTTTCTGGGCTAACGCCGGTTCATAAAGCTCTTAACTACTGTGCTCTAAAGTACACTAACACCCATAAACTACCTATGTACCCCTAAACCGAGGCCCCCCCACATCGCCGCAACTCTATAAAAAATGTTTAACCCCTAATCTTCCGCTCCGTACACTGCCGCCAACTACGTTATCCCTATGTACCCCTAATCTGCTGCCCCTAACACCGCCGACCCCTATATTATATTTATTAACCCCTAATCTGCCGCCCCCACTATCGCTGACCCCTGTGTATTATTATTAACCCCTAATCTGCCGTCCGCACGCAGCCGCCAGCTACATTATAGCTATGTACCCCTAATCTGCTGCCCCTAACACCGCCGACCCCTATATTATATTTATTAACCCCTAATCTGCCCCCCTCAACGTCGCCTCCACCTGCCTACACTTATTAACCCATAATCTGCCGAGCGGACCGCACCGCTATTATAATAAAGTTATTAACCCCTAATCCGCCTCACTCCCGCCTCAATAACCCTATAATTAATAGTATTAACCCCTAATCTGCCCTCCCTAACATCGCCGACACCTAACTTCAAACATTAACCCCTAATCTGCCGACTGGAGCTCACCGCTATTCTAATAAATGTAATAAGTCTAACACCCCCCTAACTTAAATATAATTTAAATCTAACGAAATAAATTAACTCTTATTAACTAAATTATTCCTATTTAAAGCTAAATACTTACCTGTAAAATAAATCCTAATATAGCTACAATATAAATTATAATTATATTATAGCTATTTTAGGATTTATATTTATTTTACAGGTAACTTTGTATTTATTTTAACCAGGTACAATAGCTATTAAATAGTTAAGAACTATTTAATAGCTAAAATAGTTAAAATAATTACAAAATTACCTGTAAAATAAATCCTAACACTACACTATCAATAAATTAATTAAATACAATACCTACAAATAAATACAATTAAATAAACTAACTAAAGTACAAAAAATAAAAAAGAACTAAGTTACAAAAAATAAAAAAATATTTACAAACATTAGAAAAATATTACAACAATTTTAAACTAATTACACCTACTCTAAGCCCCCTAATAAAATAACAAATCCCCCCAAAATAAAAAAATGCCCTACCCTATTCTAAATTAAAAAAAGTTCAAAGCTCTTTTACCTTACCAGCCCTGAACAGGGCCCTTTGCGGGGCATGCCCCAAAGAATTCAGCTCTTTTACCTGTAAAAAAAACACATACAATACCCCCCCCCCAACATTACAACCCACCACCCACATACCCCTAATCTAACCCAAACCCCCCTTAAATAAACCTAACACTAAGCCCCTGAAGATCTTCCTACCTTATCTTCACCTCACCGGGTCCCGATCTGTCCAGAAGAGCCTCCGATGTCTTGATCCAAGCCCAAGCAGGGGGCTGAAGAGTGACGTCCATCCTCGGGCTTAAGTCTGGATCCAAGCGGCGGCTGAAGAAATCCATCATCGGGCTGAAGTCAGAAGTCCATCATCGGGATGAAGTCTTCTATCAAGCCGCATCTTCAATCTTCTTTCTTCTGGAGCGGAGCCATCTTCTTCCAAGCCGACGCGGAACATCCTCTTCAACCAACGCCTACTAGCCGAATGACGGTTCCTTTAAATGACGTCATCCAAGATGGCGTCCCTCGAATTCCGATTGGCTGATAGGATTCTATCAGCCAATCGGAATTAAGGTAGGAATATTCTGATTGGCTGATGGAATCAGCCAATCAGAATCAAGTTCAATCCGATTGGCTGATCCGATCAGCCAATCAGATTGAGCTCGCATTCTATTGGCTGATCGGAACAGCCAATAGAATGCGAGCTCAATCTGATTGGCTGATCGGATTGGTCAATCGGATTGAACTTGATTCTGATTGGCTGATTCCATCAGCCAATCAGAAATTTCCTACCTTAATTCCGATTGGCTGATAGAATCCTATCAGCCAATCGGAATTCGAGGGACGCCATCTTGGATGACGTCCCTTAAAGGAACCGTCATTCTTCAGTTGGACGTCGTCGGAAGAAGATTGGTCCGCGCTGGAGGTCTTCACGATGGAGCCGTTCCTCATCGGATGAAGATAGCCCCCGCTTGGGTTGGATGAAGATTTTGGAGCCAGGACCGATCGGTGATACCCGGTGAGGTGAAGATAAGGTAGGAAGATCTTCAGGGGCTTAGTGTTAGGTTTATTTAAGGGGGGTTTGGGTTAGATTAGGGGTATGTGGGTGGTGGGTTGTAATGTTGGGGGGGGGTATTGTATGTGTTTTTTTTACAGGCAAAAGAGCTGAATTCTTTGGAGCATGCCCCGCAAAGGGCCCTGCTCAGGGCTGGTAAGGTAAAAGAGCTTTGAACTTTTTTAATTTAGAATAGGGTAGGGCATTTTTTTATTTTGGGGGGCTTTGTTATTTTAATAGGGGGCTTAGAGTAGGTGTAATTAGTTTAAAATTGTTGTAATATTTTTCTAATGTTTATAAATATTTTTTTATTTTTTGTAACTTAGTTCTTTTTTATTTTTTGTACTTTAGTTAGTTTATTTAATTGTATTTATTTGTAGGAATTGTATTTAATTCATTTATTGATAGTGTAGTGTTAGGTTTAATTGTAGGTAATTGTAGGTATTTTATTTAGTTAATTTATTGATAGTGTAGTGTTAGGTTTAATTGTAACTTAGGTTAGGATTTATTTTACAGGTAAATTTGTAATTATTTTAACTATTTTAGCTATTAAATAGTTCTTAACTATTTAATAGCTATTGTACCTGGTTAAAATAAAAACAAAGTTACCTGTAAAATAAATATTAATCCTAAAATAGCTATAATATAATTATAATTTATATTGTAGCTATATTAGGGTTTATTTTACAGGTAAGTATTTAGCTTTAAATAGGAATAATTTATTTAATAAGAGTTAATTTATTTCGTTAGATTTAAATTATATTTAATTTAGGGGGGTGTTAGTGTTAGGGTTAGACTTAGCTTTAGGGGTTAATCCATTTATTAGAATAGCGGTGAGCTCCAGTCGGCAGATTAGGGGTTAATGTTTGAAGTTAGGTGTCGGCGATGTTAGGGAGGGCAGATTAGGGGTTAATACTATTTATTATAGGGTTATTGAGGCGGGAGTGAGGCGGATTAGGGGTTAATAACTTTATTATAATAGCGGTGCGGTCCGCTCGGCAGATGAGGGGTTAATAAGTGTAGGCAGGTGGAGGCGATGTTGTGGGGGGCAGATTAGGGGTTAATAAATATAATATAGGGGTCAGCGGTGTTAGGGGCAGCAGATTAGGGGTACATAGGGATAATGTAAGTAACGGCGGTTTACGGAGCGGCAGATTAGGGGTTAAAAAAATATGCAGGGGTCAGCGATAGCGGGGGCGGCAGAATAGGGGTTAATAAGTGTAAGGTTAGGGGTGTTTAGACTCGGGGTACATGTTAGGGTGTTAGGTGCAGACGTAGGAATTGTTTCCCCATAGCAAACAATGGGGCTGCGTTAGGAGCTGAACGCGGCTTTTTTGCAGGTGTTAGGTTTTTTTCAGCTCAAACAGCCCCATTGTTTTCTATGGGGGAATCATGCACGAGCACGTTTTTGAAGCTGGCCGCATCCATAAGCACCGCTGGTATCGAGAGTTGAAGTTGCGGTAAATATGGTCTACGCTCCTTTTTTGGAGCCTAACGCAGCCATTCTGTGAACTCTCAATACCAGAGGTATTTAAAAGGTGCGGCCAGAAAAAAGCACGCGTAGCTAACGCACCCATTTGGCCGCAAAACTCTAAATCTAGGCCTGAGTTTGCAAGGTATATGATTCAACGTGAGCTTACTAATACAAGTCTTACCAAATTTGATGATCTGCCAGAGAACTACAGGTCTTGGAAGTCTACATTCAAGGCTGCTGTTGAAGATTTAGGTATATCTGCTAGAGAAGAGCTTGATCTGCTGGTAAAGTGGTTAGGTGCTGAATCTGCAGAACGTGTCAAGAGGCTCAGAGCTCTCCATGTAGACAACCCAGTTGCAGATTTAAAAATGGTTTGGGAACGTTTGGATCAGACCTATAGTAGTCCAGAAGTAATTAAAAATGCCCTTTTAAAGAAAATACAAAAATTTCCAAAAGTCACAGTTAGGGACAATCGCAAGCTACAAGAGTTAAGTGATCTTCTGCTGGAACTAGAAGCAGCTAAAGCAGATCCATGTCTATAAGGACTGAGTTATCTTTATACTGCACAAGGTGTGAATCCAATTGTGGCAAAGTTACCTCATGCTCTTCAAGATAAATGGGCAACACAAGGATCAAGATACAAACAAGAGAATAATGTATTATTCCCTCCCTTTTCCTTTTTCAAATAAGTTCATCCAAGACATAGCAAAGACAAGAAATGATCCAAGTTTCTCTTTAACCAAATTAAATCAGTGGGTTGTGACTTCTCCAGAACATGAGAAAGAAACTTCAAGATTCAAGAACTCAAAGAAATCAGTGTTTGTCCAAAAGACAGATGTTGCACCTTCCTGTCAGGGAATGCAAAGTGAGATATTAAACAATTTAATTCAAGAATGCCCATTGCACAAGAAGCCTCACCCACTTAAGAAATGTCTTAGCTTTAGAGAAAAACCTTTGCAAGAACGCATAGAGCTTCTTAAGAATTATGGACTATGCTTCAGGTGCTGTGCTTCAACAGATCATCTTTCTAGAAACTGTAAAGCCAATATTAGATGTTCAGAATGCAATAGTGACAGACACATTTTTGCTCTCCAACCAGAGTCTTCAAGTTCCCTTCCACTTCAAAGTACTGCCCCTGCTGAAAAGCATGGCGGGGAGAAAGCAGAAGAGACAACAAACAAAACATCTGTTGCTTCTAAATGTACTGAAGTATGTGGAGAAGGCCTTAGTGGAAGGTCCTGCTCTAACGTATGTCTTGTCAAAGTGTATCCTAAGGGAGAGCCTGATAAATCAGTAAGAATGTATGCAATTCTGGATGATCAAAGCAATCAATCACTGGCTAGAACTGAATTCTTCAACATATTCAACATAAATGGTAATCCTTCAGCTTACACCCTTGGTACATGTGCAGGTCAGTTTGAAACAAAAGGAAGAAGAGCTAGTGGTTTCATAATAGCTTCTATTACAGATACTATACAGTTGCCTTTACCTACACTTATTGAATGCAATCAAATACCAGATAACAGGGATGAGATTCCTACACCAGAAATTGCACATTACCATCCTCACATGAAACGCATAGCTAGTTGCATACCAGCTCTAGAGAAGAATGCCCAGATATTGCTTTCACTTGGTAGAGACAGTCTAAGAATACACAAGGTACACCAGCAATGTAATGGACCTAATAATTCCCCATACGCTCAGAGACTTGACCTTGGCTGGGTAATAGTTGGAGATGCCTGTATAGGAAAGATCTACAGAACAGACATTGCTAATTCCTTGAAAACTAATGTGTTAATTAATGGACGTCCACCTTACTTTGAGTCATGCCCAAAGCACTACCATGTAAAGAAGAGACCTGGAATCTATGAACATTCATACTATGCCAGTCAAGATGATATGGTTACTCCCTTACCAGATGATGTCAACATTGGAAGTACAGTGTTCCACACACCACAGCATGACAATAAACTAATAAACTCGAAGATAAAGAATTTCTGTCAGCTCAGGAGTCACATTTTATCATTAGGCCAATCAGGAAACCCCCCCCCAAGTAAAGCAGCTCTCATATCTGCCTCTGGCGGGGGGGGGGGGGGGGGGGACATTTTACAAGCATTTAAAGGGACATAAAGCAAGTTGACATAGAGACAAAATATAATAATATGTACTTTAATTACTTACAGCATGAAAACACAAAGTAGTTTTATTCAAGAAAGGAGCATCCATTTAATACAACTCCAATAATTTTTGCCAGAGAATGAAGGCTCCCAGTATATTTGATTAAAATTATTATTTTACTCACAAAATGATTTCCACTACAAATAAATTCTACTCTTTAAAAAGCTATTTGTCTAACGGAAATCTTAATCACTTCAAATGAAACATCACATAACTTAGCCACTGAAGGTTAAAAATAAATCAAAGTAACCAGATGTTTCTTCTTCCCAGAATCCATAGGCAGCTGTGTGCTGTGAATCATAAGGAGTAGTGTGCTGCATTTGAGAAAAAAGCTAAATCATCTTTTAAAGAGTCTTTTTATTCTGAAAATAAACTTTAAACAACAATAACAGCCCTGCACCTCGCCACAGCTCTGCTGTGGCGCCTACCTGCCCCCAGGGTACTCAAGATTGACTCAATAACGATCCGGTGACTGAAATTCAACTTTAGGCCCAACCGGAGCAAGTGCCTGCTGCCTTCTAGACAGAAGAAACTGCGCGTCTGAGCTGTCTTCATAACCGCTCTCTATCTAAAGCATGAATGAAAATAAATTGTGTTTCATGGCCCTTTCAACACATTGTTATCAAGGCTCACTAATACAAGTATTACATTATCTTATTAGTTAGTGTGTGTTATTTATGCATTACTATTCTCTTAAAGGTCTCCTCTAACAGTCTACATCTTCTGCAAAAAAAAGTTCTGTTTTACTTAAAGAACTCACAGCTCCTAGTAGGACAACATGATAAGCACATTGTAATCAGTTGCACCTGCTCCTGTGTAAGGGAAGGGACAAAGATGCCAATTACTAGCTCATGTTATTCCTCTGAGGTACTCGCCTTGGTAGCTCTTCCTTCTTTTTATTAATGAAAATCTATTTGTCTGATATTTCCTATGGGGTGGAATATGAATAGATCTGTCCAGAAACACAATACATGTTCCTTCCTGCACACCCTGCAGCATGTGTAACTTATAAGTTTTCAGGAAAACATGGCTGAGGTGGCAACTATAGTCACGACTGGCTAAGAACAAAAGTGAGGCTAATGCTTGTTGGCTGATTATCTGAAGAAGAAAAAAAGCTAAATCTTATTAAACAAGTAAATTTTAAGTTTTGAAGCTTTTGCTGCCTGCCAAAAAGCCTTCCCTGCCTTTAGAGTAACATATATATATATATATATATATATATATATATATATATATATATATATATATATATATATATATATATATATATGTATATATATATATATATATATATACACACAAATATTTTTAATTGTACCCATTCATATGGGTTGAGAAAAATATCCACATTTTTACAAGAGATATTAGTGCTACCCAATTTACTTGCTCTCCTTGACAATCATCTGTTGTCCTTCTTTTTTTATTATGACATTGCCAACTGGTCATCGAATTCATTTAGAAAATAAAAGAAACCCACAGACCACATGCATTAAACTGTGTGATGATAAGGTTATCAACATGAGAACTTGTCTGCACGCATTCGTGGCATACGCACAGCAGACCCTGTTCGTCCACTGCTCGAATTTACCATTACACACTCAAGTGAGCGTGTAATGCAACCCCCTTCCCTCATGCGACCAATCATAAACGAGATGGGCATGGTGATTTCCACCAACTCAGAGGTGGCTGAGATTGTAAGAAGCAGCGGTATAATGACAGCTGCTTTTTACATAGTGAGAGGCAGGCTGGAATTTGTGAACCTGCCCCGCAAGGGCTCTGAAGCAGCTTACGCAGCTTAGTACATGGTCATATAAGTTCATTTACAGGGGTAAAAAGGTCAAAAGTGAATTGTGCATTAATTTATTTAAATTTAAAATAGAAGCACATTTGCAGCAAACCCATATTAGAAAAAACTTTATTACTGTTTTTCAGTGGCATTTGCATATATGCTGCTAGTGGCGGGCACCAGCATTCAAACACCACAGCTTATCAGTGGGGATTTGTGCCAGTGAAGACGAACTTTATATCATACAAACCACTGCTGACTCTCTGAGAAGCTGATACACAGGGCACACATAACATATTTACATATGCTGTTGAAAAAACAGTAATACCTTTTACTAGAGGCATTTTTGCTATAGGAAGTATCTTGCAAAAATGCTCTATTTAAAATTTTAAACAACTTTCTAATTTACTTCTATTATCAATTTTTCATTGTTCTCTTTGTATTTTATGTTGAAAAACAAGAATGTAGGAGCCGGTCATTTCTGGAGCTCTATAGGGCAGCAGTTTTGCAAGAATGTTATACATTTGCTAGAGCACTAGATGGCAGCACTAACAACTGCTGTGCAATGCTCCAGAGGCAAACATAGGTATCTCTTAAACACTGAATATCATGGGAACAAATACAAATTGATAATAGAAGTAAAATGGAAACTTTTTTAAATTTGTATGTTCTGTCTGAATCACATAAGGAACTTTTTAGATTTCATATCCCTTTAAGGATAATGGTTATGGATTTGCTACAGTGTTACTGCGTTTTAAAATCACTCTGATTAAAAACAAACAGAAAAAAACAGCAATATATTCTTAAAACCAAAATGCCTGAAAACTAGACAGCTGGCCCCACTTAAAAAAAGAAGTGAGTAAAGGATGTTTGCTTGTATATAACTATAGGACCAATGTGAGAAATACACAGGGTCAGGATTGTGCTTGAGGCAGAAAAGATCTAGCAAATGAATGTGCATTTACTTAATTATGCTGTAGGGTTTACTAATAATACCAATGTTTTATTAATATTATAAACTTAATATGTACTATGAAGTAGCAGCTGCAGGTTATTATAGTAACTTACTCACTGCTGATTGGCTACAGCAACATGGCTCTCAATACTGATTGGCTGGCTGCAGAAAAAAAGCTAAAATGGCAGTTGGTGCTTAACAGACTCCAACGGATCTGCTCATTTCTGTGCAGTTAGTGATGAGGAAAGTGTGTCTGAGGCTTCTTGTCTATACCCTGCCTGCTGCAATGTGAAGATTTTGTCACTGCAGTTCTGTGAGGAGCATACAATCCTACAGAGAGACCATTCTCTGCTATTTCTCAAGAGACAGGTGCCCACCATCAGCTGTCATCTCACTGGCTGCACACCATCTGCTCAGGTTAGTGCAATGAGGAGGCTCATACAGCCATTTTGAACATGGTTTTGTGGGTTACAATTACCAATGGGTCACTGCAGGTTAAAATAGAGGTCTATGACTCACAACACTGAATTCATGTAAGTGGGTGAGTGATGGTACATTTTTAAAACTTTTAATACTTAGCCCTTTTTATACTTAGACTGAAACATATCCCTTTAATAATTAACAATGTTGGATATGGGCACACATTAGAACTACTGTCTAAATAAGTGACATGTTGAAAAGATGGAAATTATAGCTCCCTGGTAAAGCTAAAAAAAACAAACTAATATTATATACAGTGTGTTTACAACAGTATTTTTAATCTGGAAGCAGCCAGTTGCATTATGGGTAATATGTACATCTTTCTTACAAATGATAAATATATTCCCTTAGAAACATTGTCTAGCAGCTAAAACAATTATGTAATTTACTTCAGTTACATTTTCTATGCCTAAAAATAAAAAATATAATTTTGGGCTGAAAATTAGACTTTATAAAAGCTTTGTGTGGGATGAGAGTATACGGTATATATTAAAGCTTATTTGCTGGTATTTTGGATCATTGTAAGACAAACACAAGAGCATATTTGTTCTGTTACAGCTCCAGGTGGTGGGGGAAATGTGGTTTGTGTTTATATAATGGCCCTTATGTGCTGTGGGGTAGTGGTGAAGGGTCATGTAGTGGTTCTTTATCTCTTATAGGGGTTATACATTGGGGATGTCAGTTTGACCTGGGTACTAATAGATGTGACACTGTGTTTGGGCTGTGAAAGTGTGGTGTTTTGTGGCTGAAAACTCATAAAGTGGAACCTTTAGGCATTAAGGGGGACTAGCTAGCTAGGGTATTTGTTTTCAGATAAGGCATCATTCTGGGGGGCCTGTGCATTACATAAAGGTTTAAGTCTTTAATTATTTATGAATGAAAACGCCTTTAGGTGTCAGTGAAGCCTTGCATTAGTGTGTTCCATCATGGTTACCATTGTATCATTGGGGTACTTTGACCATTATGGATAGTGAGGTCCCTTACAGAGGATCATTATAGTTGGATAAGGTAACGTCTCTGGTTAGTAGGGGTATATTAAGGTGAAAATTCCATTGCTAGGTCATGCCATTCATACAATAAGTGACTGGATTGCAGCAGCATGGGTTAACATGAGATACATGTGGTGGAGATGGTTACAGCTATTCAAGTGAACAGTTCTGGACAATTTACCATTAATAGTGGTGGTTAACCAGGAACGTTCAGAGTTAAAGGGACATAGTGCTGTAAATATTTTTCTTTAATGTGTTCCCAGTGATCCATTCTATCCACTGGGGTTTATTAAATTGAGTGGAGTGTGTTAAATTGTTTACCTTTGTTATAATAGCTGTTTTATAAATATAAACCACCACCGGTGATGAAAATACAACTATTGCAGTATTTTTTATAGAAAAGCTATATAAAAAGGAGGCAAACCTCTCTCTCTGAGTATTGTCATTTTTTTGTGTGTATATATATATTTTTTTTTTCATTTTCATAGTTATAAATTAGGAGAACCTGCTCATCCTGCAAACTCAGTTCATTGGAAACAAAACGATCTTAAGAACAAGAGTTGTAGTCATAATAAGAAAAAAACAACGTTCGGACCCTGAAATGTATTTAAAAAAACAACAAAACCAGGAACCAGAATGAGACTCATTCAACCTACAGCAATTTTACAAAACTGCTGCAAAGAAGGCCCCAAACTACTGAATTCATGTCTGGTGCGGGAGGCTCTTGAAATAAAATAAAAAAATTAACAAAACCAAGCAGCAGCATAAACCAGGTTGTAGTTCCAGTCAGTGCGAGAGACCCATTCAACCTAAGGCTATGTCACAAGACTGCTGAAAATAGGCCCTAAAAAGGAGCCAAGTGTAGTAACCACTGGTGCGGAAGACCCCCTGCAATGAAAGCAAAAAACAACAAAATTAGGCAGCAACACAAACCAGTGTGTAGTCCCGGCCGGTGTGTGAAAACAATTAAACCTAAGGCAATGTGACAACACTGCTGCAAATAAGGCCCCAAAGGTAGTCACAGCCTCTGAGGGAGACCCCTAAAATAAAAGTAAAAAACTAAGAAGCACTAAAAACCAGCGTGCCATCCTGGCTGGAGTGCGAGACCCATTTAAACTGAAGCTATCACACAAGACTGCTGCAAATAAGGCCACAAAGGGAGACAAGGGTAGTCAAGGCCGGTGCGGGAGGCCTCTGAAATGAAAGCAAGAAAACTAAGCAGCAGCACAAACCAGGGCGCAGTCCCGGCCGGTGCGCGAGACCCATTCAAACGGAAGCCACCTCACAAGACTGCTGCCAACAAGGCCCCTAAGGGAGCCGGGGGTAGTCACGGCCGGTGCGGGAGGCCCCTGAAATGAAAGCAAGAAAACTAAGCAGCAGCACAAACCAGGGCGCAGTCCTGGCCGGTTCGCGAGACCCAGTCAAACGGAAGCCACCTCACAAGACTGCTGCCAACAAGGCCCCTAAGGGAGCCGAGGGTAGTCACGGCCGGTGCGGGAGGCCCCTGAAATGAAAGCAAGAAAACTAAGGAGCAGCACAAACCAGGGCGCAGTCCCGGCCGGTGCGTGAGACCCATTCAAACGGAAGCCACCTCACAAGACTGCTGCCAACAAGGCCCCTACGGGAGCCAAAGGTAGTCACGGCCGGTGCGGGAGACCCCTGAAATGAAAGCAAGAAAACTAAGCAGCAGCACAAACCAGGGCGCACTCCCGGCCGGTCCACCTCACAAGACTGCTGCCAACAAGGCCCCTAAGGGAGCCGGGGGTAGTCACGGCCGGTGCGGGAGGCCCCTGAAATGAAAGCAAGAAAACTAAGCAGCAGCACAAACCAGGGCGCAGTCCCGGCCGGTGCGCGAGACCCATTCAAACGGAAGCCACCTCACAAGACTGCTGCCAACAAGGCCCCTAAGGGAGCCGAGGGTAGTCACGGCCGGTGCGGGAGGCCCCTGAAATGAAAGCAAGAAAACTAAGCAGCAGCACAAACCAGGGCGCAGTCCCGGCCGGTGCGCGAGACCCATTCAAACGGAAGCCACCTCACAAGACTGCTGCCAACAAGGCCCCTAAGGGAGCCGAGGGGTAGTCACGGCCGTGCGGGAGGCCCCTGAAATGAAAGCAAGAAAACTAAGCAGCAGCACAAACCAGGGCGCAGTCCCGGCCGGTGCGCGAGGACCCATTCAAACTGGGAAGCCACCTCACAAGACTGCTGCCAACAAGGCCCCTAATGAGCCGAGGGTAGTCACGGCCGTGCGGGGAGGCCCCTGAAATGAAAAGCAAGAAAACTAAGCAGCAGCACAAACCAGGGCGTCAGTCCCGGCCAGGTGGCGCGAGACACATTCAAACAGGAAGCCACCTCACAAGACTGCTGCCATCAAGGCCCCTAAGGGAGCCGAGGGTAGTCACGCGTGCGGGAGGCCCCTGAATTAAAAGCAAGAAAACGAAGCAGCAGCAGCAAACAGGGCGCAGTCCTCGGCCGGTGCGCGAGACCCATTCAAACGAAGCCCCACCTCACAAGACTGCTGCCAACAACAGAGGCCCTAAAGGGAGCCGAGGGTAGTCACGGCCGGTGCGGGAGGCCCCTGAAATGAAAGCCCAGAAAACAAAGCACAGCACAAACCCAGGGTCGCAGTCCCGGCCGGTGGCGCGAGACCCATTCAAAACGGAAAGCCACCTCACAAGACTGCTGCCAACAAGGCCCCTAAGGGAGCCGAGGGTAGTCACGGCCGGTGCGGGAGGCCCCTGAAATGAAAGCAAGAAAACTAAGCAGCAGCACAAACCAGGGCGCAGTCCCGGCCGGTGCGCGAGACCCATTCAAACGGAAGCCACCTCACAAGACTGCTGCCAACAAGGCCCCTAAGGGAGCCGAGGGTAGTCACGGCCGGTGCGGGAGGCCCCTGAAATGAAAGCAAGAAAACTAAGCAGCAGCACAAACCACGGCGCAGTCCCGGCCGGTGCGCGAGACCCATTCAAACGGAAGACACCTCACAAGACTGCTGCCAACAAGGCCCCTAAGGGAGCCGAGGGTAGTCACGGCCGGTGCGGGAGGCCCCTGAAATGAAAGCAAGAAAACTAAGCAGCAGCACAAACCAGGGCGCAGTCCCGGCCGGTGCGCGAGACCCATTCAAACGGAAGCCACCTCACAAGACCGCTGCCAACAAGGCCCCTAAGGGAGCCGAGGGTAGTCACGGCCGGTGCGGGAGGCCCCTGAAATGAAAGCAAGAAAACTAAGCAGCAGCACAAACCAGGGCGCAGTCCCGGCCGGTGCGCGAGACCCATTCAAACGGAAGCCACCTCACAAGACTGCTGCCAACAAGGCCCCTAAGGGAGCCGAGGGTAGTCACGGCCGGTGCGGGAGGCCCCTGAAATGAAAGCAAGAAAACTAAGCAGCAGCACAAACCAGGGCGCAGTCCCGGCCGGTGCGCGAGACCCATTCAAACGGAAGCCACCTCACAAGACTGCTGCCAACAAGGCCCCTAAGGGAGCCGAGGGTAGTCACGGCCGGTGCGGGAGGCCCCTGAAATGAAAGCAAGAAAACTAAGCAGCAGCACAAACCAGGGCGCAGTCCCGGCCGGTGCGCGAGACCCATTCAAACGGAAGCCACCTCACAAGACTGCTGCCAACAAGGCCCCTAAGGGAGCCGAGGGTAGTCACGGCCGGTGCGGGAGGCCCCTGAAATGAAAGCAAGAAAACTAAGCAGCAGCACAAACCAGGGCGCAGTCCCGGCCGGTGCGCGAGACCCATTCAAACGGAAGCCACCTCACAAGACTGCTGCCAACAAGGCCCCTAAGGGAGCCGAGGGTAGTCACGGCCGGTGCGGGAGGCCCCTGAAATGAAAGCAAGAAAACTAAGCAGCAGCACAAACCAGGGCGCAGTCCCGGCCGGGTGCGCGAGACCCATTCAAACGGAAGCCACCTCACAAGACTGCTGCCAACAAGGCCCCTAAGGGAGCCGAGGGTAGTCACGGCCGGTGCGGGAGGGCCCCTGAAATGAAAGCAAGAAAACTAAGCAGCAGCACAAACCAGGGCGCAGTCCCGGCCGGTGCGCGAGACCCATTCAAACGGAAGCCACCTCACAAGACTGCTGCCAACAAGGCCCCTAAGGGAGCCGAGGGTAGTCACCGGCCGGTGCGGGAGGCCCCTTGAAATGAAAGCAAGAAAACTAAGCAGCAGCACAAACCAGGGCGCAGTCCCGGCCGGTGCGCGAGACCCATTCAAACGGAAGCCACCTCACAAGACTGCTGCCAACAAGGCCCCTAAGGGAGCCGAGGGTAGTCACGGCCGGTGCGGGAGGCCCCTGAAATGAAAGCAAGAAAACTAAGCAGCAGCACAAACCAGGGCGCAGTCCCGGCCGGTGCGCGAGACCCATTCAAACGGAAGCCACCTCACAAGACTGCTGCCAACAAGGCCCCTAAGGGAGCCGAGGGTAGTCACGGCCGGTGCGGGAGGCCCCTGAAATGAAAGCAAGAAAACTAAGCAGCAGCACAAACCAGGGCGCAGTCCCGGCCGGTGCGCGAGACCCATTCAAACGGAAGCCACCTCACAAGACTGCTGCCAACAAGGCCCCTAAGGGAGCCGAGGGTAGTCACGGCCGGTGCGGGAGGCCCCTGAAATGAAAGCAAGAAAACTAAGCAGCAGCACAAACCAGGGCGCAGTCCCGGCCGGTGCGCGAGACCCATTGAAACGGAAGCCACCTCACAAGACTGCTGCCAACAAGGCCCCTAAGGGAGCCGAGGGTAGTCACGGCTGGTGCGGGAGGCCCCTGAAATGAAAGCAAGAAAACTAAGCAGCAGCACAAACCAGGGCGCAGTCCCGGCCGGTGCGCGAGACCCATTCAAACGGAAGCCACCTCACAAGACTGCTGCCAACAAGGCCCCTAAGGGAGCCGAGGGTAGTCACGGCCGGTGCGGGAGGCCCCTGAAATGAAAGCAAGAAAACTAAGCAGCAGCACAAACCAGGGCGCAGTCCCGGCCGGTGCGCGAGACCCATTCAAACGGAAGCCACCTCACAAGACTGCTGCCAACAAGGCCCCTAAGGGAGCCGAGGGTAGTCACGGCCGGTGCGGGAGGCCCCTGAAATGAAAGCAAGAAAACTAAGCAGCAGCACAAACCAGGGCGCAGTCCCGGCCGGTGCGCGAGACCCATTCAAACGGAAGCCACCTCACAAGACTGCTGCCAACAAGGCCCCTAAGGGAGCCGAGGGTAGTCACGGCCGGTGCGGGAGGCCCCTGAAATGAAAGCAAGAAAACTAAGCAGCAGCACAAACCAGGGCGCAGTCCCGGCCGGTGCGCGAGACCCATTGAAACGGAAGCCACCTCACAAGACTGCTGCCAACAAGGCCCCTAAGGGAGCCGAGGGTAGTCAAGCAGCAGCACAAACCAGGGCGCAGTCCCGGCCGGTGCGCGAGACCCATTCAAACGGAAGCCACCTCACAAGACTGCTGCCAACAAGGCCCCTAAGGGAGCCGAGGGTAGTCACGGCCGGTGCGGGAGGCCCCTGAAATGAAAGCAAGAAAACTAAGCAGCAGCACAAACCAGGGCGCAGTCCCGGCCGGTGCGCGAGACCCATTCAAACGGAAGCCACCTCACAAGACTGCTGCCAACAAGGCCCCTAAGGGAGCCGAGGGTAGTCACGGCCGGTGCGGGAGGCCCCTGAAATGAAAGCAAGAAAACTAAGCAGCAGCACAAACCAGGGCGCAGTCCCGGCCGGTGCGCGAGACCCATTCAAACGGAAGCCACCTCACAAGACTGCTGCCAACAAGGCCCCTAAGGGAGCCGAGGGTAGTCACGGCCGGTGCGGGAGGCCCCTGAAATGAAAGCAAGAAAACTAAGCAGCAGCACAACCCAGGGCGCAGTCCCGGCCGGTGCGCGAGACCCATTCAAACGGAAGCCACCTCACAAGACTGCTGCCAACAAGGCCCCTAAGGGAGCCGAGGGTAGTCACGGCCGGTGCGGGAGGCCCCTGAAATGAAAGCAAGAAAACTAAGCAGCAGCACAAACCAGGGCGCAGTCCCGGCCGGTGCGCGAGACCCATTCAAACGGAAGCCACCTCACAAGACTGCTGCCAACAAGGCCCCTAAGGGAGCCGAGGGTAGTCACGGCCGGTGCGGGAGGCCCCTGAAAAGAAAGCAAGAAAACTAAGCAGCAGCACAAACCAGGGCGCAGTCCCGGCCGGTGCGCGAGACCCATTCAAACGGAAGCCACCTCACAAGACTGCTGCCAACAAGGCCCCTAAGGGAGCCGAGGGTAGTCACGGCCGGTGCGGGAGGCCCCTGAAATGAAAGCAAGAAAACTAAGCAGCAGCACAAACCAGGGCGCAGTCCCGGCCGGTGCGCGAGACCCATTCAAACGGAAGCCACCTCACAAGACTGCTGCCAACAAGGCCCCTAAGGGAGCCGAGGGTAGTCACGGCCGGTGCGGGAGGCCCCTGAAAAGAAAGCAAGAAAACTAAGCAGCAGCACAAACCAGGGCGCAGTCCCGGCCGGTGCGCGAGACCCATTCAAACGGAAGCCACCTCACAAGACTGCTGCCAACAAGGCCCCTAAGGGAGCCGAGGGTAGTCACGGCCGGTGCGGGAGGCCCCTGAAATGAAAGCAAGAAAACTAAGCAGCAGCACAAACCAGGGCGCAGTCCCGGCCGGTGCGCGAGACCCATTCAAACGGAAGCCACCTCACAAGACTGCTGCCAACAAGGCCCCTAAGGGAGCCGAGGGTAGTCACGGCCGGTGCGGGAGGCCCCTGAAATGAAAGCAAGAAAACTAAGCAGCAGCACAAACCAGGGCGCAGTCCCGGCCGGTGCGCGAGACCCATTCAAACGGAAGCCACCTCACAAGACTGCTGCCAACAAGGCCCCTAAGGGAGCCGAGGGTAGTCACGGCCGGTGCGGGAGGCCCCTGAAATGAAAGCAAGAAAACTAAGCAGCAGCACAAACCAGGGCGCAGTCCCGGCCGGTGCGCGAGACCCATTCAAACGGAAGCCACCTCACAAGACTGCTGCCAACAAGGCCCCTAAGGGAGCCGAGGGTAGTCACGGCCGGTGCGGGAGGCCCCTGAAATGAAAGCAAGAAAACTAAGCAGCAGCACAAACCAGGGCGCAGTCCCGGCCGGTGCGCGAGACCCATTCAAACGGAAGCCACCTCACAAGACTGCTGCCAACAAGGCCCCTAAGGGAGCCGAGGGTAGTCACGGCCGGTGCGGGAGGCCCCTGAAATGAAAGCAAGAAAACTAAGCAGCAGCACAAACCAGGGCGCAGTCCCGGCCGGTGCGCGAGACCCATTCAAACGGAAGCCACCTCACAAGACTGCTGCCAACAAGGCCCCTAAGGGAGCCGAGGGTAGTCACGGCCGGTGCGGGAGGCCCGTGAAATGAAAGCAAGAAAACTAAGCAGCAGCACAAACCAGGGCGCAGTCCCGGCCGGTGCGCGAGACCCATTCAAACGGAAGCCACCTCACAAGACTGCTGCCAACAAGGCCCCTAAGGGAGCCGAGGGTAGTCACGGCCGGTGCGGGAGGCCCCTGAAATGAAAGCAAGAAAACTAAGCAGCAGCACAAACCAGGGCGCAGTCCCGGCCGGTGCGCGAGACCCATTCAAACGGAAGCCACCTCACAAGACTGCTGCCAACAAGGCCCCTAAGGGAGCCTAGGGTAGTCACGGCCGGTGCGGGAGGCCCCTGAAATGAAAGCAAGAAAACTAAGCAGCAGCACAAACCAGGGCGCAGTCCCGGCCGGTGCGCGAGACCCATTCAAACGGAAGCCACCTCACAAGACTGCTGCCAACAAGGCCCCTAAGGGAGCCGAGGGTAGTCACGGCCGGTGCGGGAGGCCCCTGAAATGAAAGCAAGAAAACTAAGCAGCAGCACAAACCAGGGCGCAGTCCCGGCCGGTGCGCGAGACCCATTCAAACGGAAGCCACCTCACAAGACTGCTGCCAACAAGGCCCCTATGGGAGCCGAGGGTAGTCACGGCCGGTGCGGGAGGCCCCTGAAATGAAAGCAAGAAAACTAAGCAGCAGCACAAACCAGGGCGCAGTCCCGGCCGGTGCGCGAGACCCATTCAAACGGAAGCCACCTCACAAGACTGCTGCCAACAAGGCCCCTAAGGGAGCCGAGGGTAGTCACGGCCGGTGCGGGAGGCCCCTGAAATGAAAGCAAGAAAACTAAGCAGCAGCACAAACCAGGGCGCAGTCCCGGCCGGTGCGCGAGACCCATTCAAACGGAAGCCACCTCACAAGACTGCTGCCAACAAGGCCCCTAAGGGAGCCGAGGGTAGTCACGGCCGGTGCGGGAGGCCCCTGAAATGAAAGCAAGAAAACTAAGCAGCAGCACAAACCAGGGCGCAGTCCCGGCCGGTGCGCGAGACCCATTCAAACGGAAGCCACCTCACAAGACTGCTGCCAACAAGGCCCCTAAGGGAGCCGAGGGTAGTCACGGCCGGTGCGGGAGGCCCCTGAAATGAAAGCAAGAAAACTAAGCAGCAGCACAAACCAGGGCGCAGTCCCGGCCGGTGCGCGAGACCCATTCAAACGGAAGCCACCTCACAAGACTGCTGCCAACAAGGCCCCTAAGGGAGCCGAGGGTAGTCACGGCCGGTGCGGGAGGCCCCTGAAATGAAAGCAAGAAAACTAAGCAGCAGCACAAACCAGGGCGCAGTCCCGGCCGGTGCGCGAGACCCATTGAAACGGAAGCCACCTCACAAGACTGCTGCCAACAAGGCCCCTAAGGGAGCCGAGGGTAGTCACGGCCGGTGCGGGAGGCCCCTGAAATGAAAGCAAGAAAACTAAGCAGCAGCACAAACCAGGGCGCAGTCCCGGCCGGTGCGCGAGACCCATTCAAACGGAAGCCACCTCACAAGACTGCTGCCAACAAGGCCCCTAAGGGAGCCGAGGGTAGTCACGGCCGGTGCGGGAGGCCCCTGAAATGAAAGCAAGAAAACTAAGCAGCAGCACAAACCAGGGCGCAGTCCCGGCCGGTGCGCGAGACCCATTCAAACGGAAGCCACCTCACAAGACTGCTGCCAACAAGGCCCCTAAGGGAGCCAAGGGTAGTCACGGCCGGTGCGGGAGGCCCCTGAAATGAAAGCAAGAAAACTAAGCAGCAGCACAAACCAGGGCGCAGTCCCGGCCGGTGCGCGAGACCCATTCAAACGGAAGCCACCTCACAAGACTGCTGCCAACAAGGCCCCTAAGGGAGCCGAGGGTAGTCACGGCCGGTGCGGGAGGCCCCTGAAATGAAAGCAAGAAAACTAAGCAGCAGCACAAACCAGGGCGCAGTCCCGGCCGGTGCGCGAGACCCATTCAAACGGAAGCCACCTCACAAGACTGCTGCCAACAAGGCCCCTAAGGGAGCCGAGGGTAGTCACGGCCGGTGCGGGAGGCCCCTGAAATGAAAGCAAGAAAACTAAGCAGCAGCACAAACCAGGGCGCAGTCCCGGCCGGTGCGCGAGACCCATTCAAACGGAAGCCACCTCACAAGACTGCTGCCAACAAGGCCCCTAAGGGAGCCGAGGGTAGTCACGGCCGGTGCGGGAGGCCCCTGAAATGAAAGCAAGAAAACTAAGCAGCAGCACAAACCAGGGCGCAGTCCCGGCCGGTGCGCGAGACCCATTCAAACGGAAGCCACCTCACAAGACTGCTGCCAACAAGGCCCCTAAGGGAGCCGAGGGTAGTCACGGCCGGTGCGGGAGGCCCCTGAAATGAAAGCAAGAAAACTAAGCAGCAGCACAAACCAGGGCGCAGTCCCGGCCGGTGCGCGAGACCCATTCAAACGGAAGCCACCTCACAAGACTGCTGCCAACAAGGCCCCTAAGGGAGCCGAGGGTAGTCACGGCCGGTGCGGGAGGCCCCTGAAATGAAAGCAAGAAAACTAAGCAGCAGCACAAACCAGGGCGCAGTCCCGGCCGGTGCGCGAGACCCATTCAAACGGAAGCCACCTCACAAGACTGCTGCCAACAAGGCCCCTAAGGGAGCCGAGGGTAGTCACGGCCGGTGCGGGAGGCCCCTGAAATGAAAGCAAGAAAACTAAGCAGCAGCACAAACCAGGGCGCAGTCCCGGCCGGTGCGCGAGACCCATTCAAACGGAAGCCACCTCACAAGACTGCTGCCAACAAGGCCCCTAAGGGAGCCGAGGGTAGTCACGGCCGGTGCGGGAGGCCCCTGAAATGAAAGCAAGAAAACTAAGCAGCAGCACAAACCAGGGCGCAGTCCCGGCCGGTGCGCGAGACCCATTCAAACGGAAGCCACCTCACAAGACTGCTGCCAACAAGGCCCCTAAGGGAGCCGAGGGTAGTCACGGCCGGTGCGGGAGGCCCCTGAAATGAAAGCAAGAAAACTAAGCAGCAGCACAAACCAGGGCGCAGTCCCGGCCGGTGCGCGAGACCCATTCAAACGGAAGCCACCTCACAAGACTGCTGCCAACAAGGCCCCTAAGGGAGCCGAGGGTAGTCACGGCCGGTGCGGGAGGCCCCTGAAAAGAAGGCAAGAAAACTAAGCAGCAGCACAAACCAGGGCGCAGTCCCGGCCGGTGCGCGAGACCCATTCAAACGGAAGCCACCTCACAAGACTGCTGCCAACAAGGCCCCTAAGGGAGCCGAGGGTAGTCACGGCCGGTGCGGGAGGCCCCTGAAATGAAAGCAAGAAAACTAAGCAGCAGCACAAACCAGGGCGCAGTCCCGGCCGGTGCGCGAGACCCATTCAAACGGAAGCCACCTCACAAGACTGCTGCCAACAAGGCCCCTAAGGGAGCCGAGGGTAGTCACGGCCGGTGCGGGAGGCCCCTGAAATGAAAGCAAGAAAACTAAGCAGCAGCACAAACCAGGGCGCAGTCCCGGCCGGTGCGCGAGACCCATTCAAACGGAAGCCACCTCACAAGACTGCTGCCAACAAGGCCCCTAAGGGAGCCGAGGGTAGTCACGGCCGGTGCGGGAGGCCCCTGAAATGAAAGCAAGAAAACTAAGCAGCAGCACAAACCAGGGCGCAGTCCCGGCCGGTGCGCGAGACCCATTCAAACGGAAGCCACCTCACAAGACTGCTGCCAACAAGGCCCCGAAGGGAGCCGAGGGTAGTCACGGCCGGTGCGGGAGGCCCCTGAAATGAAAGCAAGAAAACTAAGCAGCAGCACAAACCAGGGCGCAGTCCCGGCCGGTGCGCGAGACCCATTCAAACGGAAGCCACCTCACAAGACTGCTGCCAACCAGGCCCCTAAGGGAGCCGAGGGTAGTCACGGCCGGTGCGGGAGGCCCCTGAAATGAAAGCAAGAAAACTAAGCAGCAGCACAAACCAGGGCGCAGTCCCGGCCGGTGCGCGAGACCCATTCAAACGGAAGCCACCTCACAAGACTGCTGCCAACAAGGCCCCTAAGGGAGCCGAGGGTAGTCACGGCCGGTGCGGGAGGCCCCTGAAATGAAAGCAAGAAAACTAAGCAGCAGCACAAACCAGGGCGCAGTCCCGGCCGGTGCGCGAGACCCATTCAAACGGAAGCCACCTCACAAGACTGCTGCCAACAAGGCCCCTAAGGGAGCCGAGGGTAGTCACGGCCGGTGCGGGAGGCCCCTGAAATGAAAGCAAGAAAACTAAGCAGCAGCACAAACCAGGGCGCAGTCCCGGCCGGTGCGCGAGACCCATTCAAACGGAAGCCACCTCACAAGACTGCTGCCAACAAGGCCCCTAAGGGAGCCGAGGGTAGTCACGGCCGGTGCGGGAGGCCCCTGAAATGAAAGCAAGAAAACTAAGCAGCAGCACAAACCAGGGCGCAGTCCCGGCCGGTGCGCGAGACCCATTCAAACGGAAGCCACCTCACAAGACTGCTGCCAACAAGGCCCCTAAGGGAGCCGAGGGTAGTCACGGCCGGTGCGGGAGGCCCCTGAAATGAAAGCAAGAAAACTAAGCAGCAGCACAAACCAGGGCGCAGTCCCGGCCGGTGCGCGAGACCCATTCAAACGGAAGCCACCTCACAAGACTGCTGCCAACAAGGCCCCTAAGGGAGCCGAGGGTAGTCACGGCCGGTGCGGGAGGCCCCTGAAATGAAAGCAAGAAAACTAAGCAGCAGCACAAACCAGGGCGCAGTCCCGGCCGGTGCGCGAGACCCATTCAAACGGAAGCCACCTCACAAGACTGCTGCCAACAAGGCCCCTAAGGGAGCCGAGGGTAGTCACGGCCGGTGCGGGAGGCCCCTGAAATGAAAGCAAGAAAACTAAGCAGCAGCACAAACCAGGGCGCAGTCCCGGCCGGTGCGCGAGACCCATTCAAACGGAAGCCACCTCACAAGACTGCTGCCAACAAGGCCCCTAAGGGAGCCGAGGGTAGTCACGGCCGGTGCGGGAGGCCCCTGAAATGAAAGCAAGAAAACTAAGCAGCAGCACAAACCAGGGCGCAGTCCCGGCCGGTGCGCGAGACCCATTCAAACGGAAGCCACCTCACAAGACTGCTGCCAACAAGGCCCCTAAGGGAGCCGAGGGTAGTCACGGCCGGTGCGGGAGGCCCCTGAAATGAAAGCAAGAAAACTAAGCAGCAGCACAAACCAGGGCGCAGTCCCGGCCGGTGCGCGAGACCCATTCAAACGGAAGCCACCTCACAAGACTGCTGCCAACAGGGCCCCTAAGGGAGCCGAGGGTAGTCACGGCCGGTGCGGGAGGCCCCTGAAATGAAAGCAAGAAAACTAAGCAGCAGCACAAACCAGGGCGCAGTCCCGGCCGGTGCGCGAGACCCATTCAAACGGAAGCCACCTCACAAGACTGCTGCCAACAAGGCCCCTAAGGGAGCCGAGGGTAGTCACGGCCGGTGCGGGAGGCCCCTGAAATGAAAGCAAGAAAACTAAGCAGCAGCACAAACCAGGGCGCAGTCCCGGCCGGTGCGCGAGACCCATTCAAACGGAAGCCACCTCACAAGACTGCTGCCAACAAGGCCCCTAAGGGAGCCGAGGGTAGTCACGGCCGGTGCGGGAGGCCCCTGAAATGAAAGCAAGAAAACTAAGCAGCAGCACAAACCAGGGCGCAGTCCCGGCCGGTGCGCGAGACCCATTCAAACGGAAGCCACCTCACAAGACTGCTGCCAACAAGGCCCCTAAGGGAGCCGAGGGTAGTCACGGCCGGTGCGGGAGGCCCCTGAAATGAAAGCAAGAAAACTAAGCAGCAGCACAAACCAGGGCGCAGTCCCGGCCGGTGCGCGAGACCCATTCAAACGGAAGCCACCTCACAAGACTGCTGCCAACAAGGCCCCTAAGGGAGCCGAGGGTAGTCACGGCCGGTGCGGGAGGCCCCTGAAATGAAAGCAAGAAAACTAAGCAGCAGCACAAACCAGGGCGCAGTCCCGGCCGGTGCGCGAGACCCATTCAAACGGAAGCCACCTCACAAGACTGCTGCCAACAAGGCCCCTAAGGGAGCCGAGGGTAGTCACGGCCGGTGCGGGAGGCCCCTGAAATGAAAGCAAGAAAACTAAGCAGCAGCACAAACCAGGGCGCAGTCCCGGCCGGTGCGCGAGACCCATTCAAACGGAAGCCACCTCACAAGACTGCTGCCAACAAGGCCCCTAAGGGAGCCGAGGGTAGTCACGGCCGGTGCGGGAGGCCCCTGAAATGAAAGCAAGAAAACTAAGCAGCAGCACAAACCAGGGCGCAGTCCCGGCCGGTGCGCGAGACCCATTCAAACGGAAGCCACCTCACAAGACTGCTGCCAACAAGGCCCCTAAGGGAGCCGAGGGTAGTCACGGCCGGTGCGGGAGGCCCCTGAAATGAAAGCAAGAAAACTAAGCAGCAGCACAAACCAGGGCGCAGTCCCGGCCGGTGCGCGAGACCCATTCAAACGGAAGCCACCTCACAAGACTGCTGCCAACAAGGCCCCTAAGGGAGCCGAGGGTAGTCACGGCCGGTGCGGGAGGCCCCTGAAATGAAAGCAAGAAAACTAAGCAGCAGCACAAACCAGGGCGCAGTCCCGGCCGGTGCGCGAGACCCATTCAAACGGAAGCCACCTCACAAGACTGCTGCCAACAAGGCCCCTAAGGGAGCCGAGGGTAGTCACGGCCGGTGCGGGAGGCCCCTGAAATGAAAGCAAGAAAACTAAGCAGCAGCACAAACCAGGGCGCAGTCCCGGCCGGTGCGCGAGACCCATTCAAACGGAAGCCACCTCACAAGACTGCTGCCAACAAGGCCCCTAAGGGAGCCGAGGGTAGTCACGGCCGGTGCGGGAGGCCCCTGAAATGAAAGCAAGAAAACTAAGCAGCAGCACAAACCAGGGCGCAGTCCCGGCCGGTGCGCGAGACCCATTCAAACGGAAGCCACCTCACAAGACTGCTGCCAACAAGGCCCCTAAGGGAGCCGAGGGTAGTCACGGCCGGTGCGGGAGGCCCCTGAAATGAAAGCAAGAAAACTAAGCAGCAGCACAAACCAGGGCGCAGTCCCGGCCGGTGCGCGAGACCCATTCAAACGGAAGCCACCTCACAAGACTGCTGCCAACAAGGCCCCTAAGGGAGCCGAGGGTAGTCACGGCCGGTGCGGGAGGCCCCTGAAATTAAATGGAAAAAAAAATAACAACAAGAAAACAACCATCAGCACAAAACCAGGGTGTGGTAGCATCTGGTGCGCAAGACCGATTCAACCTAAGACCTTTTCACCTTACTGTTGCAAATAAAGCTCAGAAGAAAGCCAAATGTAGGCACGGCCAGTACAGGAGACCACTGAAATAAAATTAAAAAGGAACTAAGCAACAACCTTAACCTGAGTGTAGACCTGGCCAGTGAGTGAGGACTTATCAATCTAAGATACCTTCTCAAAGCTGCTGAAAATCAGGTCCCAAGGGGTAGGTTGTCTTGGATGGTGTGAGGGACCCCTGAAGTGAATGGGAAAAAAGAAAACAAAGCAACAGCACAAGCACTGGTGTCCGTTACAGCAGACTTGTTAAGGGGCTTAACAACTGATAAATATATATTTATCTAAATTCATTGCAGTTTAATGAATAAGATAAATTCTCCACTGAATTATGTCTTGCAAATACTTTACAGGCTATGGCAGCAGCTTAGCAAAGTGTTTAATACTTAAGTGTTAAGTAACACAGCATCAACCATATGCAGCCTGTTTCGCTATATTGGGACTCAGTCTCATTTAAATCAATATGGTTGATGCTGATGTACTTGAGTATTTCATCATTTGCTATAGGGCTGCCTTTCAGATTGATAAGTGTATAAGTTGTTTGTTCTACATAATGCAGTGGAGAAATGATGAGCCCCAAATAGGCCAAACAGGCTGTCTATGGTTGGTGTTGTTGTTTGACTCAAGTATTCATTTTAACACTGTAAAGTAGGAAGATGAGAAATGGTGTTTTCAGCCACAGAACTAGCAAAAAGCCTTAAGGCTTAAATCAATGCTTGAGTCAAATAACTTAACACCTACACCATACTGATGAGCCACAAAAATGGCGAAACAACCTGTCTATAGCTTGTTGTGTTGATGATGGTTTTCATATATGCAGTTTCACTCAATCTTTATCCCTTCTAAGGTGAGAATAACATTTTCTATGCTGGATTTGAGAACAAGACTAATATTAATAGAATGAGAAACAACAAAATTAGTTTTAAAGATTCTTTAACATTAACAATATAACAATAATCAAATTAAACTGACTTATGTACTATTTATTAGAGATTTATTTTGTGATGAATTAAATATAATACTTTTGCCATTTAGACCTGTATCGATGTCCAGTACTGCTGCAAAATAGATACACATCCAAGTGTTTTTTTGCTGTCGCTATTGAAAGTGGAGAAATGCAGTTGCTGGGCAAGCAGAAGAGAGTCAAGGAACGACTCTTGGTTCTTTGCCTCTTCACCAGCTGGTGATTACATGAAAATAAACATGTCGGCCAGCTTCCTGCTGATTATAATTATAACCAATGGGGGAAAGAGCATAAAGACAATGTTTATACTGCATAGTTGTTGAAGAACAAGCTCTCCCAGCTCAATAATCCTATTAGAGATTAGTGAGCATGAATACATATAGTGGAGCTATTAAAGAGCTGCAAACCCCAAAAAGTTAAAAGCTTTGCAGAAAACAAAATAAAACCCAATAATTCCTCATTGAAGTCATTTAATTATTACTGTATTGTTCCGCATATAGGCCGCACCTGAATATAGGCCGCACCCTTAAAGTTTGTTGCCATTTTAAAGAAATTAAATATTAAAGAAAATACACACATTAATAGAACAGTAAGGCTATAGGGTGAACCTGTCATGTTTCAACACTGTTCCTTTAAATTACCCGTACATTGCTAATCTCCTTTTAAGGCCCTCTTTCTTAACATGCTATAATCATCCTCCTTGAACCTAAGTACTGGTAGTTGTGCCAAGTACGGTATTCCAGATAAGCTACGGTAATAATGGACCCTGCACCTACTCTGCACCTACCTTTCCGTTCAGCACACAGCTCCTACTGTGATGACATTATCAGCTACAGCCACATCTGCCGCTCAGTCCCTGCAGACTGCAACGTCTGTGAAAGAAGCATTTTGCTCCTGCAAGTTCGGTCCAAGGAGCGTTCCTCCAGATACTCAGGTATCACTGTAACACATAGGTATCACTGTAACACCTTTTTCCCTGCAAGCACCACTGGCTACCCTACATTACAACGAGCAACCAATAGGAACTTGAGAGAGCAGTCTACACCCGCCCCCCTACGGCAACGTCTGATGAGGGTTTCATCCGGATTGGCTTAATATCGGTCCTGGAAGTCTGCACGGAATGTGAGTGAATGTACCGTAATTGTTCCGGTAGCAGCAGCACCTACAAACAGAGGAGCTTCACGACGCAGCCTTCACAGTTTTCCCAGGACCGGATGGAGCGCTACACAGAGCGCTGAAGAGGGGGTAAGTGAAGAGGACAGAATATAAAGCCTCTCATATTCTTTAGTACTGTGATTACAAGCTCAGGACTCGTTTGTTAATTTATGGGACATTAGGGTATTGTTTACTGTATACCCGGAGCTTACTAAGCAAAGGAGAGAAAAATGCAAAAAAATACAGATTATAGGCCACGCCCCGCATATAGGCCGCACTGCAACTTTAAAGGTAGAAATCAAGGGAAAAAGTGCGGCCTATATGCGGAACAATACGGTATTATTCCATAAGTAAGTTTAATTAAAATATATTTGGTTTCACACGCCTACCCAACCACTGTCTGGAGTGCGTGCTACCATGTTCTGTGCAGAACTAATTGTGGCTGGATGATTAATTCCCTACATCACAACTGTGCATGCAAGCTCTCTACTCGTGACACAGCAACATTTAGAGCATTACTACTATGATTATTTTTTTTAATCTATGGAAATCCAAGCAATGCACAAAGGAGATGTGCCTGAATCCACTGAAAATGTGTTTATTGGTAACATGCAGGAAGACATCTCTATTCACATTGAAAGTGGATTTTAGTTCATCCTCTCTGTCAAGACACTTGCCCTATTCCTGATCCCTTTCTTACATCTGCAATAAATAAACACTAAGCACTAATGCCAACATTCTAACTGACGCTTAGTGCAGATGATGACTGGTCGCTGTATCTTTATCTTAAGGAGCAATTCTGAATAAGAAAAAAATATGCAGAAGCTCACTATGCAGAATGCTGTGATTAGAGTAGCCCACAAAAAGATTTACCCCTTAATTTAATAGCAGGTCACAACCGGATTTCTTGCTATATTGTTGTAAGTATATATAATAAAAAAAATTATAATTATTTTATATACATTTATTGGTTTGTAACTACAAATGCGAAGTGACCTGATCCTTTAACGCATTGAGGGTGAGTTTCTTCACTTCCAGACCAGCAGGTGAGAAGAAGCTAGTGTCTTTGCAACTTCTCCCGCTGATCCAAAACTGACAGTGTGCTTACCTGTGATAGCTCAGCTGCAGGAGGTGTTAACTGCGGCGGCAGCCTAGGAGAGGGAGAGAGGTACTGGCTGGCTGCGATAGTGCTGGCCTGTAGGGTTGCCACCTCCCCCCCCTCCCTCCCCTTCCCCCCTCTCTCCGTCCCCCCCCTCCCCTTCTCTCCTCTTCTTCCCTTTTCCCTTCTCCTCTCATCTTCCCTTCTCCTTCCCTTCTCTCCCCTTCCCTCCCTGCCAGGCCACACTGGATCACAGGTCAGAGGCTGGACCGGCCGAGACTTTTCTGGGAGGGAGCACTCGTTTAACTGCAGGACCAGTGGCTGGGCCTGACAGAACAGGATAGTAAGGAGTTGGCTACCTCCACGAGAAAAATTAACAAGGTTTTGAGTAGTTTTCTGAAACAGAGAGGGGGATGTCTATTCGGCACGTTCAGTTTGAAGAGGAGTCTGGTAGATGTTTCTTTTTGAAAGATGGGGTGCACCTGAATGAGGTGGGGTTGCAGTTACTTAATTTTACATTGAAAGAAGGGGTTCTAAAGGCCTTGGGTGGTTGGCAGGACTTGGCAGATGACCGTGACAGTGGTGGTGTGCTTGCTGTTTGAGAAGGTGGGAGATTAAAGTTGGCACCTCCTGTGGGTTCAGGAGAGGTTGACAAGATGTTTACTAGTTTGGGTTTTAAGATTTATTGAACTCCTATGGAGCAAGCACTAATGCAGCTTGTCTTAGTCAATGACTTGTCAAGTGGTGTATATGTTATTTATTTGTTTACAAAATTGATAAATAAATTGGCTGCAGCCTTTATAACCCCAGTTACAGTGTGTGTTAAATTTATTGGGTTGGGAACATAGTGCCTAAGTATGGGGGCACACTATATTAGACATGTCTGTAAAAGTAAAAGAAAGCGGAAACCAATATGGTTTTTCAAAGAAGCAGAACATTCTGTAAAGACAAAAAAGATAGCTTTTAAAATTTTAAAAACACAGTCTGATGATGATATGCAAATATGGAGACTCCAACAAAAAAGGCTAAGCATTTAATTAGGAAGGTTAAAGCTCATGCGGAAGAGAAAATAGCACAGTCAGGAAAACATTGGGACAACATGAGAAGTGATATACAACAATTGGAGGATTGGACAAATGACTGGGATCTAAAGTTTAACACAGCAAAGTGTAAAATTATGCATTTAGGGAAGAAAAATCCAAACGTTAATTACAGACACAATGACACTTTACTGACTGTTACAAATGAGGAACGGGACTTGACAATTATTATTTTAGATTATTCGAAATTTAGTAAACAATGTAGTTCTGCAGCAAGTAAGGCTATCAGAATGTTTGGATATATTGGTAGAGATATTTGCAGCAGAAATAATAAGGTTCTTATGCCACTTTACAGATCATTAGTTAGGTTTCCTTTTGAGCATTGCGTGCAGTTCTGGAGGCCATGGGGCCGAATAATTCAGGCTCGCCGGAAACAGCAGTTATGAAGCAGCAGCAGTCTTAACACCGCTGCTCTATAACTGGTCCGCTGCGTCTGAAGCTGCGGTCTGCAATCCGCCCAATCCTATACAATCTGACAGATTGACACACCCCTTGCTAGCGGCTGCGAATCTGCAGGGGGCGGCATTACACAAGCAGTTCTGGTGAACTGCTTGTGCAATGTTAAATGCCGACAGAGTATGCTATCCGCATTCAGCAATGTCTGTCGGACAGACATTGATAAATCGGCCCCCATATCTTCAGAAGGATATAAATAAACTTAAATCTGTGCAAAGGAGGGCTATAAAAATGGTACATGTTCTAAAAAATAAAACGTACCAGGAGAGGCTCAATGACATAAATATTTATAACTTAGAGGAGAGAAGGGAAAGAGGTGAAATGATAGCAACTTTTTAATATATTATAGGGCATAGTAAAACTGAGGCTGTGAGTATTTTCCATTCAAGAACAAGGGGTCATGATCTCAAGCTGAAGGGTAGTAATTTGAGGAAGCACTTCTTTACAAAAAGGGAGATTGATTCATAGGGACCGAATTATTAAGCACCGTATGGAGCCATCTGTTTCCGTGCAAGCCTTCAGGCAAACAGCAGTTAAGAAGCAGCAGTCTTAAGACCGCTGCTCCATAACTGGTCCGCCACCTCTGAGCGGTGGACAGCAACCAACCCGATCAGATACGATCGGATTGATTGACACCCCCTGCTAGCGGCCTATTGGCCGTGAATCTTCAGGGGACGGCATTGCACAAGCAGATCACCAGAACTGCATGTGCAATGCTAAATGCCGACAGCATATGCTGTCTGCATTCAGCGATGTCGGACAGACATATGATAAATCAGCCCCATATAATAAACTTCCACAAGAGGTAGTAATGACACACTCTATGGGGGACTTTAAAGAATGCCTGGGACAAGCATAAGGCTATTCTACAAACTAGATAAGTTTACACATATAGGAAAATTCAGCAGACTTGCTGGGCCTATGGCTCTTATCTGCCCTCCATATCTATGTTTAAATATATATTTATGAATAAATAGAACATATTCTGTTATATGCAGAACATTGGAATGTGAAATATTCATATTTCATGTCGGGTTGGCGTAAATGAGAATATGCAATAGTGTTTGGGTGAGAGTGGGGTGTTAGTTTTTTCCCCCCCACTTTTTTTTTCTCTATTGACTTCTGTGGAGGAATATGTGAACGAGCACACAATATTCTAACTGGATTTTTGCACTTGTCCAGGTTACCCCCAGCGTGAAAACAGTTTACTCATAACACGAGCGCAACCCAATGAGCACAAAAACGCACTTCAAGCGCAATTAACGCTCAAGAGGAAACATTACTTTGCGCTCCACTCATACTCTGGCCCTTATTGTTTAATGTCCCTTTAAAGGGTTAAAAGTGTATGTTATATCTGAACTATTAAATAAACATTTTGGGTTTCATGTCCCTTTAAGCCTCTGTTTTTATCTTCATCTTTTCTGCTTGCTGCTTGTGCACACTCTTCAGTCATGTTAGTGTCATATTGTTATGGGTGTTATGTTTAGTTTATATGCAACTCTGTGATTCATTTCTATTGCACTTGTTTCCTGTTTTGCATTTCCTGTTCTGTTGGTTCTCTTCTAAGATCATGGCTTCTGTACACTAATACCTTGTACTGTCATTATTTACACCACCTGAAACATGGCGTCAGAAGTATCTGAATCTGCGCTATTTCTACACATCTGATGCTAAGAACTTGCTAGTCTTGCAGTGAGAGACATTACAGACGATTTTGAAAGATATATATTTGGCAGCTGCAAGCAAGAAGGCGAAGCAATAGACAACTTTGTCACACGGCTAAGAGAAAAAGCTGAAAGCTGAGAGTATGTCTCTCCGAGAGATGACAAAATAGTTCTAGGTATTAATAGTGAAAGCACACGCCGCCTGCAGACTCGCGGCCAATAGGCAGCCAGCAGGGAGGTGTCAATCAACCCGATCGTACTCGATCGGGTTGAATTCCAGCGATGTCTGTCCGCTTGCTCAGAGCAGACGGACAGGGTTATGGAGCAGCGGTCTTTGTGACCGCTGCTTCATAACTGCTGTTTCTGGGTTCTGGCGAGCCTGCAGGCTCGCCAGAAACACGGGGCATCAAGTTCCATTCGGAGCTTGATAGATAGGCCCCATTAGATTGATCTAATTTATACAGACTTATTAAGTAAACAAACAATAGGTTGTAACTTATGAATGTCTTTTTGACTAGAAACTTGATGGTTGATTATTTATCAAGCAAGCCAGAATTAACCTAATAATTCTATGGTTACAATAATATATATTTTTTGGTTACAATATGTGTAAAAACTTATGTTATTGTTTGTTTCAGAAAATATTTATATCAACCTAACTATCAATTCCACATTGAGTACCCTTCACTAGAAATTATGTTATATTTCTCTTGTTAAGTGTATCCAGTCCACGGATCATCCATTACTTATGGGATATTAACTCCTCCCCAACAGGAAGTGCAAGAGGATTCACCCAGCAGAGCTGCTATATAGCTCCTCCCCTAACTGCCATTACCAGTCATTCTCTTGCACCCAACGAATAGATAGGATGTGTGAGAGGACTGTGGTGATTATACTTAGTTTCATACCTTCAATCAAAAGTTTGTTATTTTATAATAGCACCGGAGTGTGTTATTCCTTCTCTGGTAGAATTTGAAGAAGAATCTACCTGAGTTTTTCTATGATTTTAGCCGGAGTAGTTAAGATCATATTGCTGTTTTCTCGGCCATCTGAGGAGAGGTAAACTTCAGATCAGGGGACAGCGGGCAGATTAATCTGCAAAGAGGTATGTAGCAGCTTATATTTTCTGACAATGGAATTGATGAGAAAATTCTGCCATACCGATATAATGTAAACTCAGCCTTAAATGCAGTAGCAGGCAACTGGTATCAGGCTGTCATGTATGTATATTTTACACTTCAGTATTCTGGGGAATGGCACTTCACTGGAATTATACTGTATGCATAAAACTTTAGCCTAATTTGCAGGGACTAGCAACAGGCTTTTTAATAACACTCAATTTATTAATGTTAAACGTTTTTGCTGGCATGTAAAATCGTTTAATTTTTCTGAGGTACTGGGTGAAAAAAATGTTTTGGGCACTATTTTTTTCACTTGGCAGTCGTTTTATTTAATTTATGACAGTTTTACTGATCTCTCTCACTGTTAGCTATCAGGGTTAGTTATCCTTTGCTAATGGGAGCAATCCTTTGCTAAAATTGTGTTTTTTACAAAGATTTGATGCTATAACTTTTCAGTTTATTAATTTTCAACTGTCATAACTTTTTCTGTGCTTCTTATAGGCACAGTACGTTTTCATATTATAGTAAATTACTTGAAAAGTATTTCCAAGTTGCTAGTTTATTTGCTAGTGTGTTAAACATGTCTGATTCAGAGGAAGATATCTGTGCTATATGTGCTAAAGCCAAAGTGGAGCCCAATAGAAATTTATGTACTAACTGTATTGATGCTACTTTAAATAAAAGTCAATCTGTACAAATTGAACATATTTCACCAAACAACGAGGGGAGAGTTATGCCGACTAACTCGCCTCACGTGTCAGTACCTGCATCTCCCGCTCGGGAGGTGCGTGATATTGTAGCGCCGAGTACATCTGGGCGGCCATTACAAATCACATTACAGGATATGGCTACTGTTATGACTGAAGTTTTGGCTAAATTACCAGAACTAAGAGGTAAGCGTGATCACTCTGGGGTGAGAACAGAGTGCGCTGATAATATTAGGGCCATGTCAGACACTGCGTCACAATTTGCAGAACATGAGGACGGAGAGCTTCATTCTGCGGGTGACGGTTCTGATCCAAACAAACTGGATTCAGATATTTCAAATTTTAAATTTAAGCTGGAAAACCTCCGTGTATTACTAGGGGAGGTGTTAGCGGCTCTGAATGATTGTAACACAGTTGCAATACCAGAGAAAATGTGTAGGTTGGATAAATATTTTGCGGTACCGGCGAGTACTGACGTTTTTCCTATACCTAAGAGACTTACTGAAATTGTTACTAAGGAGTGGGATAGACCCGGTGTGCCGTTCTCACCCCCTCCGATATTTAGAAAGATGTTTCCAATAGACGCCACCACACGGGACTTATGGCAAACGGTCCCTAAGGTGGAGGGAGCAGTTTCTACTTTAGCTAAGCGTACCACTATCCCGGTGGAGGATAGCTGTGCCTTTTTAGATCCAATGGATAAAAAGTTAGAGGGTTACCTTAAGAAAATGTTTGTTCAACAAGGTTTTATATTGCAACCTCTTGCATGCATTGCGCCTGTCACGGCTGCAGCAGCATTTTGGTTTGAGTCTCTGGAAGAGACACTTGAATCAGCTCCATTAGATGAGATTACACACAAGCTTAAAGCCCTTAAGTTAGCTAACTCATTTATTTCAGATGCCGTAGTACATTTAACTAAACTTACGGCTAAGAATTCCGGATTCGCCATTCAGGCACGCAGAGCACTGTGGCTAAAATCCTGGTCAGCTGACGTTACTTCTAAATCTAAATTGCTTAATATACCTTTCAAAGGGCAGACCTTATTCGGGCCCGGGTTGAAAGAAATTATCGCTGACATTACAGGAGGTAAAGGCCATGCCCTGCCTCAAGACAGAGCCAAACCTAAGGCTAGACAGTCTAATTTTCGTTCCTTTCGTAATTTCAAAGCAGGAGCAGCATCAACTTCCTCTGCACCAAAACAGGAAGGAGCTGTTGCTCGCTACAGACAAGGCTGGAGACCTAACCAGTCCTGGAACAAGGGCAAGCAGGCCAGGAAACCTGCTGCTGCCCCTAAGACAGCATGAATCGAGGGCCCCCGATCCGGGAACGGATCTAGTGGGGGGCAGACTTTCTCTCTTCGCCCAGGCTTGGGCAAGAGATGTCCAGGATCCCTGGGCGTTAGAGATCATATCTCAGGGATACCTTCTAGACTTCAAATTCTCTCCCCCAAGAGGGAGATTTCATCTGTCAAGGTTGTCAACAAACCAAATAAAGAAAGAGGCGTTTCTACGCTGCGTACAAGATCTTTTATTAATGGGAGTGATCCATCCGGTTCCGCGGTCGGAACAAGGACAAGGGTTTTACTCAAATCTGTTTGTGGTTCCCAAAAAAGAGGGAACTTTCAGGCCAATCTTGGATTTAAAGATCCTAAACAAATTCCTAAGAGTTCCATCGTTCAAAATGGAAACTATTCGGACAATTTTACCCATGATCCAAAAGGGTCAGTACATGACCACAGTGGATTTAAAGGATGCTTACCTTCACATACCGATTCACAAAGATCTTTACCGGTATCTAAGGTTTGCCTTTCTAGACAGGCATTACCAGTTTGTAGCTCTTCCATTCGGATTGGCTACGGCTCCGAGAATCTTCACAAAGGTTCTGTGTGCTCTTCTGGCGGTACTAAGACCGCGAGGAATTGCAGTAGCTCCGTACCTAGACGACATTCTGATACAAGCTTCAAGCTTTCAAACTGCCAAGTCTCATACAGAGTTAGTACTGGCATTTCTAAGGTCGCATGGATGGAAGGTGAACGAAAAGAAGAGTTCTCTCTTTCCACTCACAAGAGTTCCCTTCTTGGGGACTCTTATAGATTCTGTAGAAATGAAGATTTACCTGACAGAAGACAGGTTAACAAAGCTTCAAAATGCATGCCGTGTCCTTCATTCCATTCAACACCCGTCAGTAGCTCAATGCATGGAGGTGATCGGCTTAATGGTAGCAGCAATGGACATAGTACCCTTTGCACGCCTACATCTCAGACCGCTGCAATTGTGCATGCTAAGTCAGTGGAATGGGGATTACTCAGACTTGTCCCCTACTCTGAATCTGGATCAAGAGACCAGAAATTCTCTTCTATGGTGGCTTTCTCGGCCACATCTGTCCAGGGGGATGCCATTCAGCAGGCCGGACTGGACAATTGTAACAACAGACGCCAGCCTACTAGGTTGGGGCGCTGTCTGGAATTCTCTGAAGGCTCAGGGACAATGGAATCAGGAGGAGAGTCTCCTACCAATAAACATTCTGGAATTGAGAGCAGTTCTCAATGCCCTTCTGGCTTGGCCCCAGTTAACAACTCTGGGGTTCATCAGGTTTCAGTCGGACAACATCACGACTGTAGCTTACATCAACCATCAGGGAGGGACAAGAAGCTCCCTAGCAATGATGGAAGTATCAAAGATAATTCGCTGGGCAGAGTCTCACTCTTGCCACCTGTCAGCAATCCACATCCCGGGAGTGGAGAACTGGGAGGCGGATTTCTTAAGTCGTCAGACTTTTCATCCGGGGGAGTGGGAACTTCATCCGGAGGTCTTTGCCCAAATACTTCGACGTTGGGGCAAACCAGAGATAGATCTCATGGCGTCTCGACAGAACGCCAAGCTTCCTCGTTACGGGTCCAGATCCAGGGATCCGGGAGCGGTTCTGATAGATGCTTTGACAGCACCTTGGACCTTCGGGATGGCTTATGTGTTTCCACCCTTCCCGATGCTTCCTCGATTGATTGCCAGAATCAAACAGGAGAGAGCATCAGTGATTCTAATAGCGCCTGCATGGCCACGCAGGACTTGGTATGCAGATCTAGTGGACATGTCATCCTGTCCACCTTGGTCGCTACCTCTGAAACAGGACCTTCTGATCCAGGGTCCCTTCAAACATCAAAATCTAATTTCTCTGAAGCTGACTGCTTGGAAATTGAACGCTTGATTTTATCAAAACGTGGTTTTTCTGAGTCAGTTATTGATACCTTAATACAGGCTAGGAAGCCTGTTACCAGAAAGATTTACCATAATATATGGCGCAAATACTTATATTGGTGCGAATCCAAGAGTTACTCATGGAGTAAGGTTAGGATTCCGAGGATATTGTCTTTTCTACAAGAAGGTTTAGAAAAGGGTTTATCCGCTAGTTCCTTAAAGGGACAGATTTCAGCTCTGTCCATTCTTTTACACAAACGTCTGTCAGAAGTTCCGGACGTTCAAGCTTTTTGTCAGGCTTTAGCTAGGATCAAGCCTGTGTTTAAAACTGTTGCTCCACCATGGAGTTTGAACTTAGTTCTTAATGTTTTACAGGGGGTTCCGTTTGAACCCCTTCATTCCATTGATATCAAGTTGTTATCTTGGAAAGTTCTGTTTTTAATGGCGATTTCCTCGGCTCGAAGAGTCTCTGAGTTATCTGCCTTACATTGTGATTCTCCTTATCTGATTTTTCATTCAGACAAGGTAGTTCTGCGTACTAAACCTGGGTTCCTACCTAAGGTGGTCACTAACAGGAATATCAATCAAGAGATTGTGGTTCCATCTTTGTGTCCTAATCCTTCTTCGAAAAAGGAACGTCTGCTACACAATCTAGATGTAGTCCGTGCCCTGAAATTTTATCTACAGGCAACTAAGGATTTTCGACAAACGTCTTCCCTGTTTGTCGTTTATTCTGGTCAGAGGAGAGGTCAAAAAGCTTCGGCTACCTCTCTCTCCTTTTGGCTTCGTAGCATAATACGGTTAGCCTATGAGACTGCTGGACAGCAGCCTCCTGAAAGAATTACAGCACATTCTACTAGAGCTGTGGCTTCCACTTGGGCCTTTAAGAATGAGGCTTCTGTTGAACAGATTTGCAAGGCTGCAACTTGGTCTTCTCTTCATACTTTTTCCAAATTTTCCAAATTTGACACTTTTGCTTCTTCGGAGGCTGTTTTTGGGAGAAAGGTTCTTCAGGCAGTGGTTCCTTCCGTATAAAGAGCCTGCCTGTCCCTCCCGTCATCCGTGTACTTTAGCTTTGGTATTGGTATCCCATAAGTAATGGATGATCCGTGGACTGGATACACTTAACAAGAGAAAACATAATTTATGCTTACCTGATAAATTTATTTCTCTTGTAGTGTATCCAGTCCACGGCCCGCCCTGTCACTTTAAGGCAGGTAATTTTTCCATTAAACTACAGTCACCACTGCACCCTATGGTTTTCCTTTCTCTGCATGTTTTCGGTCGAATGACTGGTAATGGCAGTTAGGGGAGGAGCTATATAGCAGCTCTGCTGGGTGAATCCTCTTGCACTTCCTGTTGGGGAGGAGTTAATATCCCATAAGTAATGGATGATCCGTGGACTGGATACACTACAAGAGAAATAAATTTATCAGGTAAGCATAAATTATGTTTTTTATATTTATTTTTATTTCAAGTAAGAAACCAAGTAATGATTTGCTCAATATAGGTTATGTAATCAAATAACAGTTATACTGGTTAAAATGATCATTGGAATTGAATAAGTTTATGAATAACTTGAATGTTTACAACTTTACCTTTAAATTTGTGTTAACTTTTCTGCCAATCAGAGCCCAGAGAGAGGTTCTTAAGTTTTAATGTTTGTATTGGATTTTAGGGACTATGAGTACGGCATCCAGCCGAAACGCGTTAGTTTGTAGTGTTTAAGGGTACTAACCCTCCATGTTTTACCGTATATATACAATAAAAGTTAATTTTTACTTATATCAGATACTGACGACCTCTTTTTTCTGTATGCTTAACTTTTGCCTGAGTCAGTAGCTGAGGCTGCACTGCTATCCGGACACTTTTTCTCATCATTTGTTGGACTAAGACACTGCATTATTGAGGCCAAGGGTACACGCTGTCTTTCAAATTCAGAAATTTTGCAGGTATTTGTTATTGCCATATACTTACCGTATCTAGCAGCGGGAGCTGTGAAAAGGAGTACCAGAGAAGAAACACAGAGATCTTTAAGACCCCGCTCCCCATAGTGATCCGAAAAGCACCGGTCGCCAGGGAAGAGACGTCACTGCCGATGCGAGGAGACATTGCACGCTTAATCCATGTGGAGTGGACGAACAGGAGTCCGGGAGCAGCCGCTTGTGGAAGCTGGGACCTGAGGTGTAACTGGAAGGTAACTGAGGGAGCCAGGGGGTCTTGGAACTGCCAGGTGAGAGAGATATATATGGACACAAGTAACACTGCACTAACAATTAGCAATTGCCTGTTTCAATTAACTTTGAGACATAAGTTCATGCGTACTACTATCTTGGCCTCTTGGGCTTATGGTATACAAGCTTTATTGAATGGTATTACTGAGGTGTGTTGGTCCATAGAAGCACAACAAGACAGGAATTATTGAGTCAAGTTGTTTTACATACTCAGCCGTATGAATTGTGCCAGACTGATGAGAGTCCCTTATACTTGATGGGAATTTTGTAAATGATATTAGTCCAGATATAATTACATCGTAGCAGACACCTAAAGTGTTACATTTGGACACCTTTTCTTTCATATCACAAGGACTCATCCAAATTTCACAATGGTGATTTATTAATACTAAAAGGTTGAGATGTTATGGGTTATCTTTAGTTTATATGCAACTCTATGATTCATTTCTATTGCACTTGTTTCCTGTTCTGTTGGTTCTCTTCTAAGTTCATGGCTCCTGTACACTAATACTTATTTACACCACTATAGGTATGGCCAGTCTTTTTTTTAGTCACAAAACCTGGACAAATTTACGCCTAGATTTAGAGTTCTGCGGCCAAAGGGGTGCGTTAGCTACGCATGCTTTTTTCCCCCCGCACCTTTTAAACAACGCTGGTATTGAGAGTTCTCAGAAGGGCTGCGTTAGGCTCCAAAAAGGGAGCGTACAGGCATATTTACCGCCACTGCAACTCTCAATACCAGCGGTGCTTACGGACGCGGCCAGCTTCAAAAACGTGCTTGTGCATGATTCCCCCATATTAAACAGTGGGGCAGTTTGAGCTGAAAAAAACCCGAACACCTACAAAAAAGCAGCGTTCAGCTCCTAACGCAGCCCCATTGTTTCCTATGGGGAAACACTTCCTAAGTCTGCACCTAACACCCTAACATGTACCCCGAGTCTAAACACCCCTAGCCTTACACTTATTAACCACTAATCTGCCGACCCCGCTATCGCTGACCCCTGCATATTATTTTTAACCCCTAATCTGCCGCTCCGTACACTGCTGCAACCTACGTTATCCCTATGTACCCCTAATCTGCTGCCCCTAACACCGCCGACCCCTATATTATATTTATTAACCCCTAATCTGCTGCCCCCAATGTCGCCGCCACCTACCTACAATTATTAACCCCTAATCTGCCGACCGGACCTCACCGCTACTATAATAAATGTATTAACCCCTAATCCGCCTCACTCCCGCCTCAAAAACCCTATAATAAATAGTATTAACCCCTAATCTGCCCTCCCTAACATTGCCGACACCTAACTTCAAGTATTAACCCCTAATCTGCCGACCGGACCTCGCCGCTACTCTAATAAATGTATTAACCCCTAAAGCTAAGTCTAACCCTAACACCCCCCTTAGTTAAATATAATTTAAATCTAACGAAATAAAATAAATCTTATTAAATAAATTATTCCTATTTAAATCTAAATACTTACCTGTAAAATAAACCCTAATATAGCTACAATATAAATAATAATTATATTGTAGCTATTTTAGGATTAATATTTATTTTACAGGCAACTTTGTATTTATTTTAACCAGGTAAAATAGCTATTAAATAGTTAATAACTATTTAATAGCTACCTAGTTAAAATAATTACAAAATTACCTGTAAAATAAATCCTAACCTAAGTTACAATTAAACCTAACACTACACTATCAATAAATTAATTAAATAAACTATCTACAATTATTTACAATTAAATCAACTAAACTAAATTACAAAAAAAAAAAACCCACTAAATTACAAAAACAAACAAACACTAAATTACAAAAAATAAAAAAAGATTACAAGAATTTTAAACTAATTACACCTACTCTAAGCCCCCTAAAAAAATAACAAAGCCCCCCAAAATAAAATAATGCCCTACCCTATTACAGCTCTTTTACCTTACCAGCCCTTAAAAGGGCCTTTTGCGGGGCATGCCCCAAAGAAAACAGCTCTTTTGCATTTAAATAAACATACAATACCCCCCCACATTACAACCCACCACCCACATACCCCTAATCTAACCCAAACCCCCCTTAAAAAACCTAACACTAAGCCCCTGAAGATCTTCCTACCTTGTCTTCACAACGCCGGGTATCTTCCTCCTATCCGGCAAGAAGAGGAGATCCGGACCGGCAAACATCTTCATCCAAGCGGCATCTTCTATCTTCTTCCATCTGGCGCGGAGCGGGACCATCTTGAAGCAGCCGACGAGGATCCATCCTCTTCTTCTGACGTCCTAAGTCCGAATGAAGATTCCTTTAAATGACGTCATCCAAGATGGCGTCCCTCGAATTCCGATTGGCTGATAGGATTCTATCAGCCAATCGGAATTAAGGTAGGAAAAATCTGATTGGCTGATTGAATCAGCCAATCAGATTCAAGTTCAATCGGATTGGCTGATCCAATCAGCAAATCAGATTGAGCTCGCATTCTATTGGCTGTTCCAAAACAAAATTTAATAGAGTGGCGGCGATGTGGGGGGGCCTCGGTTTAGGGGTACATAGGTAGTTTATGGGTGTTAGTGTACTTTAGAGCACAGTAGTTAAGAGCTTTATGAACCGGCGTTAGCCCAGAAAGCTCTTAACTCCTGGCTTTTTGCTGTGGCTGGAGTCTTGTCGTTAGATTTCTAACGCTCACTTCAGCCAAGACTCTAAATACCGGCGTTAGAAAGATCCCATTGAATAGGATACGCAATTGACGTAAGGGGATCTGCGGTATGGAAAAGTCGCGGCTGGAAAGTGAGCATTAGACCCTTTCCTGACTGACTCTAAATACCAGCGGGCGGCCAAAATCAGCGTTAGGACCCCCTAACGCTGGTTTTGACGGCTAACGCAGAACTCTAAATCTAGGCGTTAGTGTTTATATTTTTTTTTTTTACATAAACATTGCACTTTGCTGTTTATATCATTTATACTGCTATAAAACACACAGATTTGTGTTCAGTGATGTCCCACAAGTACAACAATACCCACTATGTACAGGTTTTATGGGGTTTTGGGAAGTTACAGAGACAAATACGGGGCATGCCCATTTGCATGGAAATTCAATTTTTTTGGGCATATGTCACATTTGAGACAGTATGACAGGCCAGGAACGAAAATTACCCCATCATGGCATATCTTTTATAACAGTAGGGTATTCCAAAATGGGTATGTCCAGTCTTTTTTTTTTTTTTTGTAGCTACTTATTCACATAATCTGGCCAAATTTAGTG